>NC_054371.1:139016950-139291950 GCF_017654675.1 Xenopus laevis | reverse complement strand
TTGGCAACTGGGGTTTTCTGGATATAGCTTTTTCTGTAATTTGGATCTCCATACTTTGTCTAAGAAAATATTAATAACATTAAATAATCCCCACAGGATTGTTTTGCCATCAGTATGGATTAAGTATTAGCTGTATTTGCTTTTTCCTATAATTTGGAGCTTTCTGGATGTTGGGCTTTAAGTTAAAGGGGAACTCCACAAAAACATAAGCTTTTTGAAAAGTATAAATAATTTCAAGCAACTTTGCATTATACATCATTTAAAAGCTGCCAACAGATCGATGTCGATCGGACGGGACTAAAAATCCCATCGGATCGCAGCCGCATCTGTCCGTTACCCATCGTTAGGATCATCAAGGTGGGCATATCAGGGAAAGATCCACTCGTTTTGGCTACATCACCAAACGAGCAGATCTCTCCGTGTATGGCCAACTTTAGTCTGCATCCTCCAAACCCCACAACTCCCTGCACACATTATTTCAATAAGGAAAGGAACATCATAGTGCAATGCATTGTGGGTTATGTAGTTCCTGCATGCTGTCTGTAAGCTGTGGAGAAGTTGTTACAATTTGTAAAATCAGTGTTTAGTCCCTCCTTCCCTGCCAGGATTTCAAATGATGCAGAATGAGAAGAACTGATAAACAGCTGGATTTCAGCATTCAGCAGCATTTATTCATACTTTTTGAAGAAAAAGGTAACTGTGATGGGTATATTAGGGGTTTCTGTGTTATGTGGGCCTCTTTATCAAATTTTGGTTTGGAAGCCGGAGTTCCCCTTTAAGGAAACCCACTCAAAAAAAAATAGAAATATGTAAATACAATTTAAGATTATTTTCTAGACTGGAATGACTAAACTTTTAAGAGATCCCATCCTCAAGTAGTTAAAAGCGTAAACTGAAACTTAAACAACAGCAGTGACTAACCCACTATACTTCCTACTCACTAACCTTTAATCCAATTATAGGAATGTCAGGGTTTATTTATATTCAGGCCTTTTGCAGGCTAAATAATATAATTTAGAAATTCAGGCTTTCCTTACTTAAATATAAATTGCTAACTATTTACTGTGTTTCCAAAAAACAATACTTGAACAATACTTGAACCTGATAAACAAGGTACCAAATAAAATACATAGTAAAGTAGCAAATAAATACATACAAATAAATGCTGATTTTTACTATGATAGATGCATGTAGTGATTAATTCCCATTATGCTTTTAAAGGAAAACTATACCCCCCAAACTATGTAGGTCTCTATTAAAAGATACTGAGTAAAACAGCTCATGTGTAAAACCCTGCTTCATGTAAATGAACCATTATCATAATAATATACTTTTTTAGTAGTATGTGCCATTGGGTAATCATAAATAGAAAATTGCCATTTTAAAAAATAAGGGCCGCCCCCTGGGATCGTAAGATTCACTGTGCACACATACAAACCACATGTAAGGTCACATGAGCCAATTAACAGACAGAGTTCTGCCTTTTGCTTCCTCACTTCTTCCTGTTACAGTTAGTGTTGTAGTATTTCTGGTCAGGTGATCTCTGAGGCAGCACAGATAGAGTCACGAAATGGTGGTTCAAGGCAAGAGATGTAAAAGGGCAATATTTATGTAAATATATATTCCAGTTTGGTAAGATTCTTTAATATGTCATTCAATTTGATATAAACTGTCTGTTGCTTAAGTATTCATTTTGGGGGTATAGTTTTCCTTTAACCTAATAAAATGTATAGAAGCATGGTACCTTGTATGTAGTTGCAGGGCCACCATCAGGGGGGCACAGAGGGTACAACTGTACTGGACCTCAAGGGGGCCCGGCTGTGCTGCACTTTTCGAATTAGCTGGGCCCCCCTTACGAGCAAGGAAGTGATGCGCAGCTGAAAGATCCAAATGTCTCATATTGACGAAGAGACAAAGCTACGAAAAGACCCGAAGTTGAAGTCCTGAAGCTGCGAAATACACCCGAAAGTAGCCAAAGCTGAACAAAAAAAGGAACCGAAGAAGCTGAACAAGAACCTAAGGTAAGTTTTACTGAACACCAATGTGTTTTTATTTTATTAAACCCCTGGCGACCAATGTTTTTTTAAAAATATTCCATGACCGCCAATGATTTTTTTTTTACTTGTAGGAGAGCCCTTATCACCAATGTTTTAATTTAAAAAACAAAACAAAAAAAAAACTTACGGGGGGGGGCCCTGTGCCAATGTTTTTTTTACTTGTAGGAGAGCCCTTATCACCAATGTTTTTTTTTAAAAAACAAAACAAAAAAAACTTACGGGGGGGGCCCTGTACCAATGTTTTTTTTTTTTAATTTATAGGGGGGGCTGACCATCAATGAGTTTGCTTTTTACTTGTAGGTGGCCCTGACCACCAATGTTTTTTTTTTTAAACTGTTATGAGGGCCCTGGCACCAATGCTTTTTTTTATTTATAGGGCCCTGACCATCAATGATTTTTTTTTTACTTGTAGGAGGGCTCTAAACACCAATGGTTTTTTTTTTAAAAAAAACTTATGGGGGGCCTGGTGCCAATGGTTTTTTTTTTGTTTTCTTTTTAAACTTATAGGGGGGCCCTGGCCACCAATGATTTTTTTGAACTTGTAGGGGGGCCTTTAAAATATACTATACATCAATTAAAAGATATGCAGACATTTTATGATTTTTAATGGTTTGGAACAGTTCCCTAAACCTAGCCCCCTGCTCTCCTGTTGATCTGTCTGACTACTTTGATGAGCTGGCTGACTACTGTTACTTTGTATCAGCAGCCACAAATGCATATTGTTGGCTTAAATGGCCTGCTTATCTTTTCTGACTATGTATGGCCTGCTTTGGTTGCTTATGTAAGCAACACACCAGTTCCTTCAGCACAGAGAGCAGGATTAGAAAAATGGAAGCAGTATTGCGGTTTTATGGAAACTTTGCAATATTTGACTCTGTTAGGGGGGATTCAGTCCCATACAGCAGTGGCTCCCTGTCTTTGGGGCAGGCACTTCAAGGGAATTGGATGGGAGGAAGCCTGAATGCCAGGTAGGGTAAAATGTGGGGTGCTGGTGTGTTGCTCTGGGTACCCTGGAGCTATAGCAGGGTGACTTATTACACCAGTGTTTTATATATCTTTATATAAGCTTGTAGACATAGGAAAATTGTCTGGAATATAGTAATAGTCAAAAAAGGGATACTTCTCTATAGTATTAGAATTCTTTTCTATTTCCCTCTTTGATAGCAGTGCTATGTAACGGGAATAGATTAATGGGACATAAAACCAAATGAACCCAGCTGGCTGGCTTATTATAACTATGCATGGAGCGATGGATGAAGTATAATGAGTCGGTACCAGTCCAGTGTCTCTAGTCTCTTATTCCTCATTTATCAGTGTGTATTTTTCCCGAAGTAAAGTCAGTGGAATCAGACACTCTTCCTCAGGCTTATCTGCCCCATATGCCTTTGGAAACGCGTTCTCTTTCAACCTATTCTGAGAGGCACTAACTACTAACACGTTATAGTCACCTTGAAATTTCCTCTGCTATTTTCCAATTAAAAGCTTAATAGCCCTGGAAACCGAGTTCATGTGGTGAAGTTTACCATGGCTCCTTTCTATGAAAGGCTTTCTGCTGGGATCCTATTATGTGCTTGAATAAACCTTTTCTGAGCAAACTAAAAGGACTGGAGGTTGTCAGGTGTTGGGTTACAATAGACTTTCAGGCAGGGGACATTGTGCCAACATAAATACAAACTTGGCCCTATAGGGGTATGTTGTCAAATAGTAGGATATGTAAAACATTCCCATCAAATTAAGTATGAGAAAAGGATTACAGGACTATATCAATTGAGTATTTAAATGTGAACTCCAGTGTGCAGTGAGGTGAAAAGTGGGGCCTCTCTACACACAGGAATCTGCAGGAGTGAGAGGGTCAGGAGATGTGTGTATTTGTTTGCTGTGTCTGCGTGTATGGATATATAAGTGTGTGATTGTAAACATCTTACTGTAGGATGTTACAAGTCAGGGTGACATTCTCTGACCATACAAACAAGTTATGAACATCATGTAAGCCTAACATCGTCTTTAATATTCTTTATACTACACAAGAGCCATGAATATCCTTTAAATGATATCCTTATAAACGGTGCTTAGTGATGTCATTGGTTATAATCTGAGTTTAGTGATGTCATTTCTGTCACATGACTCACTGAAACTTGTGTATTATAATAAATAAAGTACTATATAATATAAAAGGCAGGAATTCCATAAAAAAAATATAACCTTATAATGCAGCTTGGCGGTGTCATTATTTTCAATTGGTGCTACCTGTTCGAATATTCTCTCTCCCTCAGCATATTTTAAACATTTGTGTGTATTAGGTCAACTGGGACCTTACCATAATATATCTGTTATGCATTTCAAGACATTTTAAATGGGGAGTATGTTTGATGTGACATCATAGCACCAAATTAATCCCAGTAAGAGCAGGGTGTGTACAAAAGGGTACCAAAAACAGAGAGAGCAGGTTCCAGGAAAAAGTGTAAACACTACCGCAATAAATTATGCTAGCAAGCAAAAATATGTTTATGTGGAGGGGATATACTCACAGTTCACCCCAGTTAAGGTTGCTGCCTGGCCGGTATTTTACCAGCCTGGCTGGTAAAAATGAAGATTGAACCCAATGTTATTAATAGGGAAAAAAGATAAATATATAGGAAGGCCGGTATTATATTTCCAGAAAAGGTGGCAACCGTAACCCAAGTCCACAGGTGCATATCCAAGAAAATGCAAAAATAGTCCCTCCAGTCAAAAACAGCCTAACACGTTTCGTGCCTGTTGGGGGCACTTACTTATAGTTTTGTGTACAAAAGGGGTTCACTCTTACAATAGGTCAGTAATAGTTTTAGGTGCAGTAAAAACAAAATGTATTAGCAATGACAAGTTTGGAATATAGGACCTCAGTGTTACACAGGTTGTCACACGTGTCACACAGTGATGTCACACGTGTAAGGTAGGTTGCATCATCATTTTCCACACTAGGACAATGAATTGGGAACAAACTAATGAACATTTAAAGAGATGTATTGGATGATGGTATTTTGCTCCCCTGGACTCTCTAGCACTATATAACAGGATGACTGCAGCTTCAATGTGTGTACATTGTTCCTACGATTCAAGGAGTCTGAACCTCTATGTCGCACTACTAGAACACACTGCTGTCGCAAACAAGGTGTTTAGATCCTGGTTGCTTGAACCTTGGTGGATCGACTGACTACAGTGCTGAAAACGGCAAAAAAAGTATTCACACCTGCCATAAAGGGAAATAGACACTAAGCAATTTTATAAATTCTTCATTTACAATGCTGCTTATTGTTTGTTGGTATATTGAGTAAAAGTGGTTTTATTTAGAAAGAATGTTAAAGGTAACAGATAGTATCCATCTTTACACAGACTGACATTTTTTACTTGACAGTACAACCCTGAACTATATGCTGTATGCTATCATCAAGAGAAAAGAATGGAGACATGTTATTTAATGAAGTCGCCACTCCATGTAATAATCGCATCTTATTAGAAATGCTGCGAATGCGAAACAAGAAGCTGGGAGTGTGTGGCGAAACATAAGGGCAGGCGTGGCTGTTCATCTTCATGACAATCGATTAAACCCATTTCCCATTTACACAGGTTACTTAATAAAAGAAAACGTTTTTACGGCGCAGTATTACTGGGCGCCTTCCCTCCCTCAGCCGGCCTCACAAGAAAATATTTATCCAATCTGTCTCAGTCGGGCAAGACAAACAGTGCGCGCGTCTGGAGACGTTACTGCCTCGCCTAGTACTTACTCTCCTGTACATTCATCCTGGCCATAATCCCCGTGACATTTATATTCTGTAATAGATAAAATAGAAAGTCAAACAATGAAAAGTATCCGAGCAAAGGAAGCGTCTGAGATTCTTTCGTTCGGGTGTAGCCAGCGTTATCCGAATGTGCATTACAAGGGAGCTCCTTTTGATTTTGAGAATTTCTTATGGGGAGGAAGTAGGAGTAACTTAGGCATCCAGTTGCAGGGTTCACCTGTAAATGAATGTAGAGAGTGATGTTCTGAGGCAAATTGCAATTGGTTTTTATTATTTGTGGGGTTTTTTTGCGTTTTTTTGCTTTTATTTATTCAACAGCTCTTGATTTTGCAAATTTCACCAATCTGGTTGCAGGGGTCCACATTACCCTAAAAAAAAACATGCTCTGATTTGAACCAGAGATTGAAGAGGCCGAAATAGAAGGATAAGTAATAAAAAGTAGCAATAACAACACATCTGTAGCCTTACAGAGCATTTGTTTTAGATGGGGTCAGTGACCCCATTTGAAAGCTGGAAAGGCAAATAGTTGAAAAGTATAACAAAGCAGATTGAAAAGTTGCTTAGAATTGACCTTTCTATAACATACTAAAAATTAACTTAGAGGTGTACTACCTCTTTAATAATAAACACAGACTGAAATAATTCTCCAAAGTTGATGCCAAATTGCTAATTGTACATTTATTATGGAAAGGGCCTGGCGCTCCAGGAACTTCCGACTGTGTATACAGAATCTTGCTGCAGCCAGGCCTTCACTTTCACATGCCTATATGGTCCAGCAGATGATTTGATATAGGGTTGCTAGGAATTGGGTTCAATAAAATCTGTACTGCAGTATATAACACGCTTTGGGGCAGTCCCTGTTTGTGACTCTCTGTCCTGAACCCCCTGTTTATTAAAAGTGACCAACTGCATAACTTAATTTTAATGATTGTAGGACTGACTGGATTATACTTTTCATTATCTGCTCTTACTGGAAAACATATTCATACGACAAAGGATTGTTAAAAAAATATTTACTCTGTTTTATGATCGATGTAAAGGTTCAGGACCCGAACTCACATGCAGTGCAATGACTTCTTCCTTGTCTTTGAAGATTTGTATTGCATTTATATATGGTTCCCCCAAAATAAATCTCTGTCCTATGTGGCACAGGATGCACATGGTAAATATCACCAGTAGCACTGATATTGCATTTAGGGCTAGATCTACACTTCCCTTCTAAATTCCAAATTCAGGCCAGAGACCGACCCCTGCTAAGGTAACTGGGATCAGGGTGATGCTATAGACATTTGCCAGCAGCAGTCTTACAGCGATGGGCACTAGGATCCCATTCTCTGGGCACAGTCAGTTACTGTTCTGTTTGATGTATTCATAGTAAATCTTATAGGCTGGGAGAAGCACGTTTCGTACATATACAATTATATTATACTGCCTGGACTGTTCACTTAGAAATCTCCTTATTATTACAGTCATATAGTTACAGCAGCTGCTGTCTGTCCTTCTGATGGGCCACCACAATAAAACACATTTAGACCCATTAAATCCCTAAACTTCCACTGACATGGGAACTCTTCTTGCTCGGTTATATACACTGAAAATAATACACAGACATATGCCCACACACTGTCAGTATTACAGGGGGTGTCAGTCCTAGAACAATCCCACATTGTCTGTATATGAGGAAGTAACTGCACGTATATATATATTCAGCATGAAAGCAGGTTGATTCTATAATGGGACCTCTGTTCCCCAGAGATTCAGGCCAGTCCGGGCAGGGAACCCTCCCACAGCTGTGAGCACTGGCGAGTAGGCGGGGCTCTTATAATGGGCGGGGCAGGCCAGGGGGCATTGGGAGGTGTAGGTAGAAGGGAAAGGAAGCCATTCGTGGTCTGATTGAACCAGTGAGCTGGGCACACGCAAATGGGCAAGCACTGACCCTAGCTCCGTTTTCCTGGCATGGGAAAGCGCAAATACGCAAACCCCAGACACCTGCTATAGCCAAGGGTAGAAAATCCTGCCTTTGAAGGAAGCAAGACCGGGCACCCGCACTGCATTGACTGACCTGAGGCACTAGTCTTATTGTTGCAGCTACTTCGGAGTAATAGTCACAGAGCCCAGCCCTTGTATAAGGAAAAGTCTGAGGCTGCTGTGCCATCTATTTGCACACCAGAGCCATGAATGGCTACGGTTCTCCCTACCTGTATATGGGGGGTCCAGTGTCTCAGCCCCGTGCCCCCCTGCAGAGGACCCCGAAATGTGCCCGCTGTAGGAATCATGGGGTCCTTTCCTGGCTGAAAGGACACAAGCGTTACTGCCGCTTTAAGGACTGTACCTGCGAGAAGTGCATCCTCATCATAGAGAGGCAGAGGGTGATGGCTGCCCAGGTGGCACTCCGGAGGCAACAGGCCAACGAGAGCTTAGAAAGCTTGATCCCAGATACACTCAGGTCAGTGCCAGGTCTGACTTCCAGTCTGCCCACGGACACCAACCAGCAGCCTGGCCGCCCTGCAGAAATGGGCATCAGATGGGCACAGGAGGCTCCCTCCAGCATGGCGCTTTCTGTGAAGGCAGGTGGGTATCTGGCACCAGAGACACAGTGAACTGCTGGTATGGCTTTTACGTGCATGGGCATTATCTTTACTGCAATAGGCATCAAAGTAAATGGTACCAAGGGGGGGCAATCTCAGGCAGGTTGGGTGATTAACTCAAATGGACATAACTTCTGAGGGAACGAGGCACCAAGTAAATGCAAAAAATGTTTCATGAAAAGAAACAAGGGTCATTCAATATTTGTATAGATTTGCCCATTTCATTCTTTTGTTTTAACCTGGATAGGAAGATTGTTTTTTTCCCTTTTCACTGCCAACGTTATCAGCTGTCAAAGCAAAACATTGCTTGTCATTAGCCTTACATCAGGACTCTGACAGGGAGTGCAAAATGAAACTTCATCTCACAACTTGCCTCTTCTCATGGGCTCATATTGGAACTTTGGCTGGCAACTAAACACGTGGGCTTTTCTGTTTATTTCAGGTGGCATCATGTACATTTATTATTACATTAGATACATTTATTTTAAAGAAACGAAACCCAGAATGAGTTGTTTTGTGTTTTATATTAGAAACAATATAATATATATATATTAGAAAGAATATTAAGAATGAAACCAACGTTTGCATTAGAATTCAGCGCCCACAATATAATATTAATAATATAAAGTCACATTGTGATTACAGACAGATTCTTCCAGACAGATTTTTTTCATGTTGTTCATGTTAGTTTAATGACACTAGAACATCTAACATTTCTTATTAAAACACATGTTCTCTGTTGGATTGAGATTAAGGCTATGACTTGGCCATTGCAACACAATCACCTTTTTTTTCTTGAGACACGCTATTACTTTGTCTTATATTTGCGAATTGGATTCATTTACCGCATGGGGCAAATTGCACTAGTGCTGTGACCCATGGCAACCAATCATTATTTTGCTTTCAGTTTTATTCCTGACTTTATGCAATGATTAAATGGTTGCCTTGGGTTACTGGTTGCCCATGTGCAAATTATAGTTTTAGCACAAAAAAAAACCAATCTTTTCCTAAGCTTCACTTTTTAGCAAGCAATTTGTTTTGCAGTATTTCACTGTATGTTGCACCATTCATTTTCCTACTGTTATAGCAAGATGCCAGTGTTGTGTTCTACTCAAGCTTATAATAGAGTATGATGGTTTTAGAGCTCTTGTTTCATTCATTCATTTGAGACATCTGTACAATTATTTGAAAATTAGGATGCAAAAGTGTAAATGGTGAATGCTTCTGCAATGCAGTGAATATTTACAAAATCACATTGCTCTTATCATGGGAAGTTCACAAAAAGCCACAAAATACAAATTCTGCTAGACTCTGGTGTTTTCGGACATATTTACAACAGGACAAAAAAAATTCATTCTTATTCTGCAGAATAACTGGATTAAAATCACTAAAGCACTACTTAAAAACTTCCTGCTATATTTTTTTCTCTACCAATAGCTACCAAGAGCAAGAGGTATATTAATGATAAAATAGTGTATAGGTATTAACTGGGCATTTGATAGCGGAAAGCTGAAGGAGAGAACCATAGAAATCCAGTAAAGTTTTTATTCTGTATACAGAACATTTAGGCGCAGTATATAGTATTGGGTTTTTTAAAGGACCAGTAACATCAAATTTTTTTGTAAAAAAATTCGTTAGTATACAACGAAAAATAAACACCAAGACAAATGAAACTTTTGAAATGCAAAGCCTTTATTAATTGCCGGACAACCGAGAGACTGAAAATTGTGTGTGTGTGTGTGGGGGGGGGGCACCAGGAATAAGGGGTCCTGGCACCATTGGTTCTATAGGGTAAAACAGAGAGGTTTATTAAAAGGACAGCAGAAACATTTGCAAGAAATGTACTACATGTCAGGTGTCAAGTAACACTTATGCCCACTCCCTGCCTTGGGCAGATGGATATAGTGGAAGTGGAAGTCAGTGTATCCCTTCTGTATACACACCTTTTGTTTATTAGATCTAAAATAGGGGATTTTGGGAAGGAAATTAATCTGTAATAATACTAGTCCCAGTGCTGGTTCACCCCTAAGAAGTTTATAACAGTCAACCTGCTTCCTATAGTTTATGTTGGGCAGGGCATGGGAAGTGCTTGCTCAAAGTGCAAGGGTTTAAAACATGGGGCAGTTATTTGCTGATCCTAATACTGCAAGCTGAAATGTCCTACAAGTCTCACAACTCCATAAAGGCCTACCATTCTCAGTGCACATAATTATGGCTATGCAAGAGTTACTTTCTGCCATGCAGAAGCTGCGAGGGAAACCATTGAACTTCCATTTCCGCTAAATCTTTTTTTCAGTGTGTCCTTGCTCTGCAAGCTATCAATCTAAACGCCCATTTTATTTAATACCTTAGCTGACAAGAAAGACGTGCACGTTTTAAGTAGGATAACGAAATTCAGTTATTTTGTGAAAATCACAGGCAGCCTTTGAAAGGCAGTATGTTATAGAATAGCCAATTCTAAGCAACTTTTTGGTCTTCATTATTTATTTTATAGGTTTTTTTTAATTACTTGCCTTATGTTTCTGACTCTTTTCAGCTTTTAAATGGGTGTCACTGACCCCATCTAAAAATCTAGATTCTACACCTGGATTTAAACAGAGTGCAGTGAGTGTTTCCCCTTTTGAAATTTGTATCAGGTTTCTACAGCATTGTTTTCAGTTATTCAACATTACATAATTATAGCGCATCGAAAACATTCTGAAGGCGTTATGGCAGTAATTTATCTAAGTGGTAGGGACGGACTTTCTGCAGTTCAAAATGTCCATGGGAAATAAACCTGTATGATTATTTATTTTTTATTACTGTCTTTACTTTTGGTCCATTTCCTATCCCTCTTCCCTTTTGCCTTTCGAAGCTGCTGCCTGGTTGCTGAGTAGAACAGTCCCTAGAAACGGAGGGCCGTTTATATCTATCTATCTATCTATCTATCTATCTATCTATCTATCTATCTATCTATCTATCTATCTATCTATCTATCTATCTATCTATCATCTATCTATCTATCCATATATACACACACACACACTTTGGGTCTGCATAATAAAACGATTTAAAAAAAGACAAGGCAAAAATGAAAACCCGTTGTCAAGTGGACAGTTATGCCTACACTATACTAAAAAAAGTTGAATTTAATTTTAATGCCATTTCCTCAGGCTGGAGCGAGGTAAAAAAAAGAATCCATCTTGCCCTATCAGATTGTTTATATTTCAAAATAAATTGAGTCTTAGATGTGGGTGAGTGATTACTGTGTTTGACTTTGGCCTCCGTTACAGATGAAGCAAGCGGGAAATTTTTTCTGGGTCGCCAATACTGGCAGTTGGCAGAGAAAATATTGGGCACCGCCTGATGTTGAGGAGGTGTGTGTGTGTGTCACGTCCATATATTGGATTTAGTCTCATATGTCCTTAAAAAAAAAAAAAAAAATATATATATATATATATATATATATATATATATATATATATATATTATAGCATTATACAAATACATGCCCAAATATTGTCAATGCCCAAATATTGCAGTAAGTATGGCCCTGGTAGCTGAATCCAAAGGCCTTCAATTATGGGGTGTCTGACAAGAGTCTCACATATCTAAACTTATAAATAGTCTACAAAGTCCAGGTTTGTTTCCCAGACTCATTGCCATAGTTATTGCCCAGGGCCCAGCTGGCACGACTAAAGTAGCCACATAGGCAGCTCCTACACACAGGCAGCGATTTCATTTGTAACGTGGGATTCTCACTTTGCCCAGGGACAGAGCTGACAAACTGGCTATTTATTGTTTGTGAGTGAGCGGTGGTATTGAGCTCTGCAATAAACTGCTCAGCCTGTGATAGATGCACTTCATAAAAGATTACAGGAATCGCACTGAGACAGAAGGAATTGAGTCTGGTAGCAATAACTTGTGCACAAGGTTAGGCAGCTGCCAGCTTGTTTGTATGATACCATTCCCTGCCATTCCTCTGCGCCTGCCTCTGCCCAGTTGATTGCGCTTCCATACAGGACCGCATGTCTACTAAGGGCCTGATGTTTTGGAATACAAATGTATTAAAATTGCAATTATAAAATTATAAAATCTAGTTCGATTTTTTAATGCCCATCAGTACTATTTTAATTTGCATGACTACTTTAAAATGGAATTGGCTAAAGGAAAAATCATGCTGTGTTACATTTTAGTTTTTTTTTTTGTTTTGGTATTTTTAATGGGTGCAATGTAATGTTTGGCAAACGAGACGTTTTCCAGAGAGTTGCTGTCTCTTTCTTACCCCCTAGTATAAATATTCGTTTACTTTATAACAAAATGTACACAATACAGAAGACAAACACTAAGAATGTATAACAGAAATATTTTTTGTTTAATGTCTTGACATTATCTAGAACATAACTGAGGTAACAAGGCTAATCTGTAAATATTATTATTTGTCATTAGACTAGATCTGTGTGTCAGATCCTCAAGATGCTTAGGGTGGGTGCACACAATTGTTTTGAATAATTTAACATTTTTCTGCATAGAAAATACTATAAATAGCTGTGATGAGAACCCGATTCTCCGACTTATTTGGTTTCTCTGAGAAGCTGCCAATCGGACCAATACCTTACATTCAGATCCTTTCCTGCATGCAGCAATATAAATGCCAATAGTCTAATTTGCAAACATCTTACCTTTGTTTGCTATACTCAAAATAAACTATAAAGATGAAGGTTTTCCAGAATTGCATATGGGAAATTACTATGATATAATAGATCATTCACCAAGATTATAAACGACTATGACATATAGGAAAGCTCAAATAATTCCAACATTAACCTGGGTTATGTAAAAAAATGTAATTCATTAAGTATGGCAAACAAAAATATTCTTCCTGGCACACTTTTATGCTAAAATAAACCAGCATTTTGCTGGTATTATTTTGTTTCCAGTTGTGACATAATTTTTTTCCATAGTTAATTGCATACTAAAAGTTAATTTTGAAATAAAGTTCCACTTTAAAATTATCACTGGTAATTAAACCCTTTAATTACAATGCCATCTCATTTTTATTACGTTCAACAGTGGCGTTATCTTTTGCAACATTATATTTATGCAATACACAAGAGCCATAAATATCCTGTAAATTATATCCTTATAAATGGTGCTTAGTGATGTCATCTGTTATAATCGGAGTGATGTCATTTATGTCACATGATTAGCTGAAATTTGTGTATTATAATAAATAAATAAATTACCCCCTGTTGCAAAATATGAGTATATTAGAAGTCGCCACTTAGCTCGGAGTTCCATGACCTGTATAAAAACACTCAGCCTCCAGCCTTGTGTGTTTATATGGTCATGGAAAGCCTCAGTAAGTTATAATAGCCTTACATTTTACAAGATTACAAGAGGGGGTACTTTACTTTATATTTATATATATATATATATATATATATATATATATATATATATATATATATACATATATTAATTATATATATATATATATATATATATATATATATATATATATATATATATATATATATATATATATATATATATATAATTTGTGTAACTTGATTCACTGAAACCCGTTTATTATAAATTACACTCCCCTGTTGTAAAATATGAGGATATTAGTAATCACCTTGGAGTACCATGACCTGTAGAAAATATTCAGCATTTAGACTCCTGCTTTTATATGGTCATGGAATTACTTGGTAAATTCATATATCCTTGTATTAACAACAGAGTTACATTATTCTCACTGTATCCAGTATTTTTATATCTGTTGTTGGAGATTTGTTTCTGGGCACAAGTAATTTTAGTGTTGCCAATGCCACGAAAACTTTGTCTATAAAAATATATTTAATTTTGTAAAACGAATATACTTTGACTTTCCTGATAGAATTTTATTAATTGTGCTCAGGTTTTTTAACAGTCCAGTAATCACACACCCATTAGTAATATTTTCAGGGATATAATATTTCCACTTTTTAATGACTTGTTTCTCAGGAGAGATATTACCAGTAAAAGACGCATCTTTGTTCGAATTATATTTAATGAAGCGCTGCTGAGTTTTATAAGGAATACTTTTGAAGACGAGACACTATTTTTTTTAATAAAACACTGGTCATATACATGTTTGTGTGTATTTATAGCAGCTTGTTTCAATTTTTTACTTTCATTCAGGTACAATAAGCTTCTGTCAATGGCTGCTGCTATATATGAGTTCCCCAGCGTTGGAGGAAGCTGCGTTTTATATAAACCTGCATATATCACTATGAAGATTTTCATTCATCCTGGTCATATATCATTCACCTATATAGATTTTCATTCACCTGCATATATCCTAAAATGTATCATGGACACATTTATCAATTATGAATGCCAGCATGGGCTCATGATAGGTTTTACAATGATAATGAACTGAGTTATTATTTCAAATTACTGGCAAATCATGTACTAAATATCTAAATAAAATCGCATGCTACATTGCAACGTTATAAATACAAATAAAGGGATAAACGGAGGAAATTAGATGTTTTGTTTGTGAAAACCGATTGCCTTCTTTGTGGGGTTGCTGTGCTAGGCGTGTTGTACATCAGTTAGCGCTGAGGGAGTGAGCCCACATGATGCAGGTGGGAAGCCACATTACAAACTGATTTTCTATTTGTTTCACATACAGACCTGGCAGAGGAGAGGATGGGGGACAGCAGCGGCACAGAGGCCGGGGAGACATACAGCGAAAAAGACGCAGAGCACCGGAGCTCTCCAGAAGGGAAGCCTTGCTGTACCCCAGACAGCCCTGAGGCGGTGCCAGTTGCAGAGGAGGGGTACCCTGTGCACAAATCCTGCAGCACCACGGACAGCACCACGGACAGCTCCAAGTACCCGGAGGAGCAGGGACATCTAGTAATTGAGGGAGCCACCGGCACCGTGTCGCTTCCCTTCAACCTGAAGGCCAACAGGCCGCCCCTAGAGGTTCTTAAGAAGATATTTCCTAGTCAGAAGCCCACAGTCCTTGAACTCATACTGAAGGGGTGCGGTGGGGACTTGGTGGGGGCAGTAGAAGTGCTTCTGTCCAGCAGATCCTCAGTAGCTGGTGAGAGAACTGCACCTGAACCCGAAAGCATAGTGTTGCCTCACAATGGCCATTTGTTCGAACACACGCTCAGTTCATACCCCTTATCCTCATCCAAGTGGTCTGTGGGATCTGCCTTTAGGGTGCCAGATACGTTACGCTTCTCTGCAGATTCTAACAACGTGGTCCCCAACCCTCTGGCTGTACCACTGCAGCACCCCTTCCCTCAGCCCCCCAGGTACCCTCTTCTCCTCCGGAACACCTTGGCAAGAAACCAGTCCAACCCATTCCTGCCCAATGATGTGACCTTATGGAACACCATGACCCTGCAGCAGCAGTACCAGCTGAGATCTCAGTATGTCAGCCCTTTCTCAGGCAATTCCTCCAGTGTGTTCAGAAGTTCCCCTGTGCTCTCTGCCAGACCCCCTGAAGACCCTAGAATATCAGTGTCTGAAGAGAGCTGCCCCATTGTGGTCAAACAGCCAATTTACACAGAGGATGACTATGATGAGAGATCAGATTCATCAGACTCCAGAATACTCAACAATTCCTCTTAAAGGGTGCTGTGGCTCATTGGGCCAAACCAAGAGACTAGCAGTGAAATGAACAGGAAGATCTGTAGTAAAACCCCCTTATCTAACTTTATTTAATGCCCCATTTCCTCCTGCACTTGGCAAAGCAATAAGTAGAGGCTGGAGTGCCTATTATTATATAGCTAGTTATGAACTATGTAAATATTATTTAAAAGAAACATATACATTTGTATCAGTTATTCCTAGCTTCATGACATGTGCCAATGAATAGCACAAAAACTCTATTCTCCAAAGAGCTGCAGTCAAAAACCCATTTGGATTTGGAGCTCAGTACTACCATAGTAATTTGGGTCTTAGTACTTTTTTTGTGCACAGAATAACAGAACATCAGGCCCAAACCTACAACCTGGAAACTCAGAGGGTCTACTGTAAGCTCTAAGTGCATTATACTGGACCTGTGTTCGGTTGTTTTGGTCTTTGTGAAAATTAAATGTCAAGGTTCATGTTGAACCTCAGTCCAGACATGCAGGGCACATTACAATATCATCCTTCCTCCTGTTAACTGCTGAGTGCGTGGCAATAAGACAATATTATGGAGCCCTTGCCCTGACAGCTGCCTGCGTGAGGGTATTACAGAATATTACAGAACTTGAGTGAGAGGTGACTTACTGAAGCAACCCATGGCAGCCCTCCCCTGTCTTCTCACGCTAGAAAAGAACATATGTAATGTAAATGTAATACTGCTAAACAGAATGTGAACTGCATGGATTGCATTGTTAAATGAGCCCAACAGCAAATACTGTCAGGTTAATGTAGCATGCTAAGGACTCTGGCAGAAATAAAACAGATAATGAGCATGCCATTTATACTTGTAATTTCTTAAATTAAATTGGCACACACCTGGGAATGCAGACAAGGCAAGATGCAGGAAACAGAGGCATCACTCAGTTACATTGAAAATTTAAACAGGGCATACGATAAGGATATATGACTCCTTTTACCTTTGTTCATTAATAAAGTAACACAAATGTAAAAATCAAAGTCTCTGGAATAAGGAAGAGCAGGCATATGTAACTCAAATGACAGAAAGGCAGAAAATAGAAGGGTATAACACCCAGTAAGAGTCATACAAATTCTACACAGTACACAAAATACTACAATATTTAAGGGGGTTGAAGCAACCATTTTTACAAATTTTAATATAACTACATTCACTGGAAAGAAAATATTTGAAACTGATGCATTGAAAAGAAATATTTTTTGAAAATGAAGAGCAAAATAATATACCTTTTGTATGGCACAAGCCTTGTACAATAATGTTAAATGTAATGGGCGAGAAGGGGAGAGTTATAAAGTATAGAGGCACTTATGCAGCTCCCAAAATATCAGTTGGCCAGCCAACCCAGGGGCGGGAGGGGGCGACAAGGACCCCAGAAATGACCTTACTAAAGGAAGGAGCGCCATAGTTCAAGACCCACCCTTATAACGGCCTAAGGGGAGGCTAAGGAGCTCAGGATTTGGGATTTTCCAGATAAGAGCTCTTTCCATAATTTGGATCTTCAAATTCTACTAGAACATCATCTAAACATTAAATGAAGCCAATAGGCTGGTTTTGCTTCCAGTGATGATTAATTATAGCTTAGTTTGGATCAAGTATGAGGTACTGTTTTATTATTACAGAGAAAAAGGAAGTCAGTTTTTAAAATTTGGATTATTTGGATAACTGACCACAATGTTCCTCTATGGGGACTGTACTGGAGCACACTGAAGCACAGAATGCTGATAGAAATATGACTTGCAGCTTTTTAGTTGTGCTTGGGTTACAGTGTTTTCAATGGTACATACCTCTTAGACCAGTGCTGTCCAACTTCTGTGGTACTGAGGACCATAATTTTACTGGCCTTCGTGGTGGAGAGCCGAAAATGGAAGCCAGTGTTGACCACTCCCTTTTTAAAAACCACACCCACTTTAAACCACACCCACGTTATCACAAAAAACGTTAAGACTATATCCACATTTATGGTGGTGCTCATGGCAGGGATATCACTCATATGTGAAATACCTTTATGCCATATTAATAATCCTTAAATCAATATGCCTCTTCCTCCCCTGTGGATAGCACTGTTTCCTAAGAGGCAATGACTTGGTAAGACCAGGAGTGGCTTATTAGTCTATTGATGACATGGAGTAACCTAATTCTCTGACTCTGTGATTATTACAGAAAACACATTATAGTTGAGAAATCGTGCAGTGCAGGAGGACAGTATGCTATATTATAAGGTAAGTGCATTCAAACTGCGTAGGCATTAGTATTATAGATTATTCATAAAGTGGCAATATTATCCAATTTGGATAAGTGCAAAGAATAATTACACACTGCGGGTTAAAGAGCTTCCAACAATGCCACATAACATGGAAGTAGTTGTACTTTGAAGGGACTGTTGTACTACTATGTAACTCCCCATGTTCCTCCTTTCTGGCTTGGTAAATCACAGAGCAGCCAAGTGCCTTAAGGAAAATAGGTAATAAGTATGTTCAGTACAAGCCCTATTCTTTGCCCTCATGTTGAAAAGGGGTGTATAATGTCCCTTTTCAACATGAGACCAGGCAGAGCCACTAGTCAAAGATTGCATCCATGGCCCGATGCAGTTCTTGGCTGACAAGTTTTTCCCCCTGCCTGATCAATAGCTGAATTTGCTCTGTGAAGCAATCAATCCTTTTGGAACCCCACAGGGACAAAAAGCCAGAATAAAATATCTGTCAGGGCATGCTTACAGCATTTTTACATTTTGCACCTAACTTTCCTTTGTTATCTAGCAATCCACCTAGAACATCACATTGCTTAAGGTAAGTTTACTTGATCACTTAGATCCACATAGGAAGTATTTTAAGTGAAAATACACTACTCATTTTTATGCCACGCAAAGGACTTCCGGGATGAACTCCCAGTTTTGCTACTTAAAGTAACAGTTCAGCGTAAATAGAAAAACTGGTAAATGGATAGACTGTGTGGAATAAAAAAGTGAATGGATGTCAAACAGAACAATACTTCCTGCTTCAGCTCTCTATATCTTAATTAGTCAGTGACTTGAAGTGGGGCCACATTGGACATAACTGTTCAGTGATCCTTAGCAAGAGTTTCATATTTAAAAGCAAAAAGGTATGACCCATATGGCTCTCCTTCAAATCACAGATTGGGTGCTGACAGGTAACCAATCAAAGCGTTGCAAAGCAGGAAGTTGGGTTCTGGCTATAATGTTAGACATACGGTCACTCCAGCCTTTATAGATTTACTGTAATTTTTGGCTAACTAACTATGTTAGAAACATTTTTTATTTTGCACAGACTATCTATTTACCAAGTTTTTATTTTTACACTGAACAATTTCTTTAAATGTCTACATTCATGAAGACTAAGATCTATGCCCCAATTAGCGTGAAACAGCTTTGTAGTTAGATTCTGATCAGTAACTTACCATCTTGTTCTTCCAAACCCAGTAGGTGAGTTTTACCGTATGGCTAACATAACTTATGGAGGTTTTTCCACCAGCATATATCATCTGCCATCCTCACAATTGTGCAAAATCCTTGTATGGCACTATGTGTGCTCTCTGCATTTCCTTCTCATTGCAAAAAATGAGAATTGCTGCAGGTAAGACATTGACTTACATAATTGCTTGAAAATGCATTTAAAGGTATTTTCACACGGTCTCTCAATGCTTCAGAAATGAAGAGGTATTTTCAAGTGCTTTGTGTGCTCTGTGTGCCATCACCCTTAGGTTTCTTGATGTTCTTTGCATCTTAGGAGATCACAACAGGAAAGCTAAACCATAACAAATGGTAGTCAGTAAGGTCTTCACATGGCATCTTCTCTTTATATTCTGTTATGGAATTCAGGAGCTGCTTGTCTGCTTGTCAGTATCTTTGAGTTTTTTCTTGTCCCCCACCAAAAGTTTTTTTTTTGTAATTATCTATTGCCATCTCTTCTCCTCATCCCTCTCTGCTTGTGTGCCATTCACTCCTACTCCTCCCTATGTGCTATATCCCATCACCTGTGCCATGTTTACATCTTTCTCTTATTCTTTCCATGTTTTAATCCATTCCTCCATCCAATGTACTATTCTCTTCTGCTTTGCTTCTCTGTCCATATACCAACTCTATTTCCATCTACTATGCATTCCTGTTCTTTGTCTATATGACCATCAATGCCCATTGGTCAGCGATATATACGTTTGCCCAAACAGACCTAGGGGTTGATGGGGAATCCTGTAACCCTGGAAATCTTAATATGCTGGGTGTAAAATGTGAGTGTCTTGCTATGCTTTCCTTTAGGCAAGATTCCCTGCTACAGCTTTCAGTTCAGATATTTATAAATACCATTATTTGTACCACTATTTGTACAACTACTATTCTGCAGTTCTGAATATAAACAGAATATAAAAAGTTCTAAATATAAACAAGTTGCATCTTTTCATGCAACTGCATGTGACAGCAAGAGATTATGTAGGAAGCCACAAAGTGTGATCCTTCATGCTGTAATGCAGTATTTCATTAGATAAAGTGAGCTGGTAATGGAAAACAAAAGTCTATGAGACGTTATCATGTTGGACAAATACACAGTGCGAGTGTTGCCTTTCAATTGCATTGTGTCAGATGGATTTTACAGATCTGATTTTTTAGTTCCATTATTTTTAGACATGTGCAACTATATCTAAACTGTCAATAAGAGGACATCCAACAAGAACTCTCATGTAGTTCAGCCTTGAGTAGGTATTAATATAAGTGTGCATCTATTTCAGTGAAATAACATAAATACCAATCTCTATGAAACTAGAGTAAGTTCCCAAATCGGTTCTAATTAAGTCTGTTCTATCAAAATACAACCTAAAACAATTTTATACAGTGAAACCTTAATTTTACATCCAGTGATGTAACTTTCCAACATCGGGCCTGGGTGCAGATGAACCTGCCTCCTCCGGAATAGCGCAGCAGCACACTCCCGGCATTTGTGCTGAAACCCCCCCTGCCATACTGCCCACAATAAGATTAATAGCTGCCACGGCTGGCCCAAGGCTGTTCAGGCCTGGTGCAATCGCACCCCAGTAGTTACGCCACTGTTTACATCCCCTGATTCTACGTTTTTCTGCATTATACACCCTTTTTTGTGGTCCCACCAATATATAATGTATAATACATTTGCCTGATTTTACATTTTCCTGGCATTGACGCCATATATCTTCTGGTCCCCTGAAAACCGTAAAATTTTCCCTTTGTGATAACAATGTAACATGAGTAAAGATATTTCTGAGAGTCTATATTTTACCCCAGATAGGGCCACCATCAAGGGGGCTGCAGCCAGTGGCCCCATGACAGAGGGGTTCCCCAAGATTGAAAAGCACAATTCTCTGGTTGTGGGGGAGGGGGTTGGCTTGCAGAGTAGTGGGGGAGGGGTGGATTTTGGAGGGAGTTTTGGCATAATTGGAAATGGCTAATGCAGATTAGGGTTGTGGCCATGCATGCAAGGTTTTTTTTTTACTTGTTCATATGGGGCCCTACTAACTGAGGAGTATGGGGCCCCTTGATTACTGGTAGTGGACCTGATCCAAGGGCAGAGACTGACAGACTTCTAGGCTCTAGATTTTGCAAAACATCACCCCTGCATCATCCTGTTGTATGCTTGTTATGGCTGTACATATGTCGTTGTGTATGCTGTGTTTCAGTACTTGAACCATGCAAATACTCACACTTCTGCTTTAAATAATAACAAAAAGAAAAAAGTTTCTTCACTTTTTGTTCATAATGATAAATAGTAAATTATGCACATTCTGGTACATGCCAACTGCAATACAATTATGGGTTCTATTTTCCAGAAAGCTTCAAAATACAGCATTACCATTTCAATAATTAAGCAATTCAATTTTTCTCATCCCTGTATATGACCCCAAATGACTCTGAATCCATGGAACATAGATGATTGTAGAAAGCAACTGTGATAAATGCTAAAGATGCACTAAATCCATAATTCTTGGGTTCGATCAAATACCAAATCCTCCACCAAACATTTCGGCAAATACAAAATTGATTCTGAACATAATTTTGTATACTGTTATGTGTAAAAAATATTACAAAATATTTGCATAATCTGTAAAATAAATAAAACAGTCTCTTTCAGTTGCCCAGAGCATTAAGGTCGAATAAATTATGGGACAAATTATTTTGGGTAGAATAAACTTGCAGGCTGCACTGATTGAAAACTGGTTACATATTTTATTGATTTTCTGTTATTCCATTTTTCGTTTTTGTAATAATGATGCATTGTAGCACCCCCTGGTGGTGTTTTAGTAGATTTACCATTTAACTTTTTCTTTCTTTTAAAATTCTTTTTATTGAATTTTCATGAAAATACAATGAATTAAATATATGAACAATCATATTATGGAATAAAAGAATAATTCATATGAGTAAAGTTCAAGAAATGTTTTCATGTAATCTAAACCATGAAATAACCAAAAACAAATCAAAACAAAACAAAAACAAAAAGACCCGTACTTTATTTTAAAGGTAATTAAGACATGGGAAGTCAGTACAAATAGTTTTAACACACTTTCATATAATAATGACAAATGAATAGTTATGTGAGTGAAAAGAAAATATAAAATTACCAAATTCGTTCATTAGCGATCATCTTGTCCCATCAGTTTAAGGATAAAATCTTTTTTAGAAACATCTAAAGATGAAATTTACAGGGACCATCTGTTTTTAACTTTATTTCTATGAATAGAATCATCCATCCTAAATCTAACAGCTTCCTGCATACATAGCTTATGTAAATATGAAATTACATCTTTCAAAGAAGGGGGTTGATCTTTAATCCAAAACAAAAAAATAGTCTTTCGAGTAGCAGCCATAACCAGCCAGCAAAAAGACAATATTTCATCTGTAATCTTCCCAGAAGAACCATTCTGGGATAGCTGAAGTGAATCTTTAAGATCTAACAGTGCATATTGGGGTTTCAACAAAAATCTAAATTGACCACTCCTTTAATGTAACGCGTAATTTTCTCCCATAGAGTTATGATAAGTGGACATACCCACATATAATGAAAAAAATCAACATTTTGCTCTTTACATTTCGGACAGTAAGAAACCTTCTGAGAATCTTTATTTTCTTGAAATAGTTGTCCATAACCCAGGTGAATGAATCTAAATTGCTGATCTCTCCAGCTCTCAGAAAGTACATTCTTTCTAAAATTCTGAAACGATCTCAAAAGATCTTTGGAAGAAATGTTTATCCCTAAAAACACAGACCATTTTTTACTTGAATTATCAAGTGGATCAAAATCATTAGAAATAGGGTTTAGAAGATGTGATGAGATCCATGAAATATTGTTTAGTTTGAGATCTTCAGTTAATTGCACTACGAAATAATAAAACTGATGATGATTTAGTTGTGACTAAACCTGAAAACCTTGTCTAATTTGCAAATAGCTTAACCTCTCTTTCTCAGAAAGACCATATTGTTCTTTAATTTTGTTCCAAGAAAGAGGATCTCCTGAAACCGGATCAATAATATGACTAATTTGAAAGATACCAAATCTTCTCCACCTATGAGAGACAATATTTCTTCCCTTTTTAGGAAAACCTCCCAAAAAAAAAGGAGATAAGAAAGGTGAAACATTAAAATTTAAATTATTCTGTTTACATAAAATTTTCCAAGTACTGAATGTATCTCTATATATTGGGTTTCTCTTAATATCAATATTTTGCTCTGACCAACCTCTATGGAGAGAAGAAATAATATGTTCTTTTGAGTCTTACAAATTGTTCCAAATCTAGATTAGTGAATTTCTCTCTACCAGACAACCATTCAACAATATATCTAGTGTTTGCAGCAACATTAAACTTTCTAAAATATGGAACATTAAGTCCCCCTAAACATTTAGGTTTCCTAAGTTTAGATAAAGAAATTTTTGCTTTTTTGTTATGCCAGATAAAATTACTTAGAATTCGATCCATCTTCTGCACATCTGAGTGCTTTAACAATAGTGGGAGATTTAAAATAGGAAATGCAATCTTTGGAAAAATCAACATCTTAAATAATGCTATTCTTCCCATTAAATTTAATGGACTATCCATCCATTTTTTACAAAGAGTACTCATTATTTGAATTAATGGGTTATAATTTAATGAATATAACTTCGAGAGATCAGAAGAGATCAGCAACCCTAAATATTTCAATGTACCAGAAGGAGATTTAATGTGAAGGTCAGCAAGTAATTGTCTTGGAATGGCATTACCAATGTTCAAAATATCTGTTTTGCTAGAGTTTATAAAGTACCCCGAAAAAGTTTTATAATAATCAAAAAAATTAAAAATGTTCTTAAGTGATAGTGTAGGATTACTCACAATTAAGAGAAGATCATCAGCATGTGCTAATGACCTAATATGTTTGCCGTCAATCATCAACCCTTGAAATAAATTAGAAGAGTCCATAAATCTAATTAAAGGCTCCATAGAAATATTGAACAAGAGTGGGGATAAAGGACAACCCTGGCGAGTTCCACAAACCAAATGTTTCAGAAAGTTCACCAACTACAGCAATTCTCGCTTTAGGATTTGAATATATGGAATGAAGTAGTCCAATAAATTGACCTCTAAAACCAAATCTGTCACAGCATTCAGAAAGATACTTCCAGGAAACATTATCAAAGGCCTTTTCGGCATCAAGGCTCAAAATTGAACATGGAACCATAGATTTCTTGGCTTTATAAATAACATTTACCATTTAACTTTTTAACAAGGACGCAGATTCTATTTCAATTGCCTTATTAGAATTTAAATTCCACCTTACTTTCAATGGTGTCCACAGTTCATATTCCTAATATTGGCATCAATCCAGCACTTTGACCACAGAAAACCTATAAGGATAATAAACGTTGGATTTGACTAAACATGGGGTGCAGAGAAGCAACTAAAACCACTCCTTCCACCTCCCATTCACTTAAATGTGAAATGCATGACCATTTTTCAGCCCAAAGATTGCCTGGTGATAAATGCTTGCTGAAATACATTGGCAGAAAATATGCCCCTTATGCTGTAGCCTTTAGAGAAATGTAATTAAAACCACAGTGTAGATGCACAGCTATTCCTTGAATAATAAAGCCATTAACAAAAAAAAAAGCTTAGAGGTGTATTATCATCACATAAATTAATCTTCTTATTTAAATAGCACATCTTTTTATAAATATTGACCTCACACTTGGTTCTCCTCAGATCTCTCAAAACTAAATTCCCCAGCAACCTCCCATTTCTGCTTCCTGGGCAGAGAGAGAGCTCACCCCTAGCCACTCCCCTTTTCCCAGGTGGTGACTCCTCAATTCCAGCACCTGTACAGGCTCCCCCAGCCTGATTCAATACAGCCTCTGTTATTCTCCTCATCTGCTGTGTCTCATAGCATTGTGGGAAAGACTAACCTACCGTTTATGGTTTTTCCAGTCACTGGGCCATAGAAGACTACATGTCTTTGCCAGCATCAGAGCTCTATAAAAACTGTAAAGTTGCAAAGTAGACCAATTTCCACACATTGCCCCAACCACCTGGGAACTTTTTTTTTACTTTTGTAAATATTGACAGTGCTTTGTTTTGCTATACAAAAATGATTCCATATTCCAAGAAAATCCATGTATAATGTGAAGAAAGCAATTAGTGATTCTGTGTCAGCACACAACTCCTCCACTGTTTCTGGTGCACGTTCAATGGTGGCCACCCCACACCGTAGACAATTCAGTATAGACGAGAACAGCACATCTTGATATGATAAAAAGGACTTTATTCAAACATGGCACAGACCAATAGTAGCAACGTTTCAAGCCATCTCTGGCTCTTTATCAAGCTTGATAAAGAGCCAGAGATGGCTTGAAACGTTGCTACTATTGGTCTGTGCCATGTTTGAATAAAGGCCTTTTTATCATATCAAGAGGTGCTGTTCTAGTCTATACTGAATTGAACTAATGTGAAGAAAGCACCAAAGCATTGCTGCTAAAGATCCATCCCACCACAGTTCCCCCTGAGGCATTAGATCATCTCATGTTCCTAATGGGCAGTGTCGGAGACAGTGTAACACACTCAAATATATTTGCTTGATGGAACTGTCAGGGGGTTAGTGGAAAGACACTGGGGCATTGAGAGTCAGTCATATTAGCTGCATGGGTCATTGGACATTTGATAAATTGCATTCTAATAATAATATTCAATTGAAAGAGGCACATATGATCTTGACTTGCTGTACTGCTGCTATACACTCAGTTCTTATACCGTTATTATATAGGCTCAGAGGTAAGACTGAAACCATGTTTGTCCATACTGCACAACCCTCTTTGCTATTGTTCTACTAACGAAAGTCATTCTATGGGATCTCTTTCCCTGCACCACCTAGTGGCTTTGTCTTCCATTAACAACGTTCACACATAGTGTGGGTACTTGCGCGTGTTTAATCTATATACAGGGATTTAATTAATTTATATTAATCCAGAAATAGTAAACTAACACAATGAATGCATTTTATCCTTTTAACACCCCAATCTATATAATTTGCTGTGTAGTTTACGAGCACACATGCATACAAATACACACACAGGCACATCCCTAGTGGGGGATTTTAAATTTCCCAAACAGATACACATGTAAGACTGACACTCTCATCAGGGATGAATCAAATCAGGGCCGGAACTAGAGGTAGGCAAAAGAAGCACATGCCAAGAGTGCATACCTCTCCTGCAGTGGCGTAATTAGAGTGCGCCCGGTCCCCCTGCAAAACAATTTTCAGAGGGGCCCAGCCCCCCAGCCTACTACAATCTCCATCCTGCCTCCCACTTCCTGCCTCCGCCCACTCCCTACCCTGACCCGCCCACATCCACACAGACCCCACCTACTCCCCTGACTCTGTGCCCTCTTGCGTTCTGATACTCCGCCACAGGTAAGAGAGCGGCTGGGGGTGCTTGCTAGCTATATAGAGGACTGCGACTACGGGTTTCTGCTTCCTCAATAGTTACTCCACTGCCCCCCTGCCTATATTACACTGATTTCTGTCTTCCTGCTTTGGTGGAAGTGATTATCATGATCTATTGGTATCTGGGAGGGAGGAAGAAATTATGTCCCCACTTCTGTGCATGCACATTTGTGGGGTTGGTATCATCCAAACGAGGGGGGAGGGGCTTGCCTAGGGCACCCATGTCACTTGGCCTGGCACTGAACCAAATCCAGAATTTTAGGACTTGACTGAATAGTAAATACACCATAAAACATTTGTCTGTATATGAACCCTAAATTCCTTTTTACAAATTAGCTAAATGAAAATAAAAATCATCAGTACCTTTTTGGATTAAGTTTGACCAGGACTAAGCAGCATTAATACAATACAATACTAAAAAAAGTCAGTGACACCTAGTCTGTATTATACACACATGCACAAACAGTAAAGCATGTTTTGAACCTCAGAACTCTGCATGTTTATGTTCTAGTTTGCCCAGTAGGTGTCTCTACCTCCCCATCCAAATCAGACTTCTGTAACACTGACTAAAGGCAATCCTGCTATAAATAAAATCATTTTCCAAGAAACTTTTGTTCCATTTTTATTGAAATGAAAACCTCAAGAAATAAATGCATTTTTTAGAATGTAAATTCAGCAGCACATTGGTATCTCACCCTGAAGTATTCCAGCATCGGAGGAATAGAAGAGTTGCACATTTCAAATAATTTAGTAAAAAGGTCAAAAGTAAGCACTATTTCATATGGAAATATCTAATTATTCTAAAAGTACTTTAGCAAACCCAAGGCTGAATTAAATTAACTGGGGTTTAACTCACCCCTGCATCTTGGCACTAAGTGCAACCCCGTCATTCAGCATGCATTCTGCATGTGCAATACATGTACTTGGTCATTTAGAGGAGAGTTCAAGCTACCTGCAAAAGCATAAGTCTCTGTGAGTGGAAAGTTTCCCAAGTCGCCTGGCGAGAATCTTCCCGAACTGCCTTCTGTCTGCCTTCCGTCTGCTTGAATGAAGAATTGACTGTGCTAATACACTCTCGGTGCTTCGATTTCTGAAGTCACCCGAAGTTGCCTCACTGGTGTTGCACAGAAAATGTAATAAGATAATAGATAATCTATTATCTAATAATAATGTAAAAAGGGGCTCAAAAGTTTCTCCATCATTTTCAGGGTGAATATTCTCAAGCATTTATTCTGGCATTGGGCAAGGATCTATATATATGATAAGGCTTCCCAAGAACACTTAACAACTCTGCAGAATACTCATGTAAGTGAATTGATAGAATGACAATTTGCCATTGGTTTGAATGAATCCCAGCAGGTTTGGACTATACAGTACATCTAAAAACCTTGATATTAGGGTGAAAACCAATTTTCTGTCAGGATCAACCTACATTTTTCGCCTCGACCTTAATGTCTATCTCAGAAGGATCTAATAAAAACATGTCTTTACCATTGTCACAGTTTTCTTGGTGGTCATTTTATTAAACTGGAGATTGTATCCAATAACCCAACAATCTCCCCATCTGGGAGAGCAAAAAATAATGTCACCCAAATGCAAATTCATGCATACAGGCCGGTGCAGGCAAAAAAGAAAGCTAACGCAGTGTTGGGGTTTATTCTAGACATGCATTTTTCAGCAGGCCAAGATCAGCCCTGGTGTGGCATTAGCCAAAGGGAAGAAGAAAAACTTCTTTTTAATAGAAGATGTAACCATAAAGAATTCTCAACTGAAGTATTCGGTAATCTTGCCCAGATCCCTTTCACCCCAAACTGCTCCTGAGCAAACTTAATTACTTTTATTTCATATGGGGGGGTAAAGGATATCTCTCCTTTAAAGCCATGTACACGTGAGTCTCTTTACTACTTGTGCTCTCATCTCCTTCCAGTTTACCTACTTTCCAGGATACAAAAGTGTGTTGTATCTATATACAAACTAAGTAGTTATTCTAAATAGTCCACAACGCATTGCAAGAGTTAAACAGTTATATGTACATGTAAACACGAATGCCCATTTGTACTTGCTGAGCATTGAGCAGTTGAAAGTGACTAGGGACAAGCCCCAGGCAATTTCAACACATGTGCCCCCACTTGTTTCAGTGTTTGGATTAACTATACACTGGGAATTTCCCTTACTGTGTTCTCTCGTGCAAGTCATCTTAGCCAGCCAACGGCTTATTATATAGAAATCGCTATCTGAAATAAAGCTGCTGCTGTCTAAATATGTGACTAATGACATATATGAATACAGAATTTTTTTTTTTTTTTTTAAAAAGTATGGCTGTATGTAGGTGAATGTAACCTTCAAAGTTGGGTTCTCCAAGTAAATATTAGGAACTTCATGTAAGAAGAACTGTTTTTTTAATGAAGCTGGTTTGAATGAGGTTTCCATAGACTTCTGTTTATGGCATTATCTTTTCAAATGCATCAGACATGCAGAAAGTGATCTACAAACATATGTGCTAAATGTCACCAGTGCAGTCACCCATAGCCATAATATATATGTGTTCATTTTCTAACTTGTAGTAGACAGTCCACAGCTAAATGCTGATTGGCTACCAGGGCCACCATCAGGGGGCCAGAGGGGGGACAGTTGTCCTGTGCCCGGTGGAATTTAGGATCTAAAGGTGGGCACACCTGGGCTGCACTTTCCGGATCAGCCGGGCACCCTTTAAGAGAGTGGACGTTGCCGAAGATCCGAAGCTGAAGACCTGAAGCTACAAATGGAAGCCAAAGTTCCGAAGCCAAAGACCCGAAGCTGTGAAGGTAGCCAAAGCTGAAGACTGGAAGTCGCAAACTGAGCCAAAGACCGGAAGTTGCAAATGGAGCCGAAGACCCAAAGCTGCAAACAGAGCCCAAGACCCAAAGCTGTGAACGGAGCCTAAGACCCGTAGCCGCAAAAGGAGCCAAAGATCCAAAGCCACAAAAGGAGCTAGGAAGGAAGAAGAACCTGAGGTAAGTTCCACTGAACACCAATGTTTTTTTTTTTTCAATTAAATCCCTGGCCACCAATGTTTTGTTTTAATCCTCTATGGACCCCTGGCCACCAATGTTTTTTTTTTTTTTTTTTCATTTTTCAATGGGGCCCCTGACCACCAATGTTTTTTTCAACTTGTAAGGGGGGCCCTTGCCACCATTTTTTTTTTTACCTTGTAGGGAGGCCTTGGCTACCAATGTTTTTTTTTAACTTTACGGGGTGGGGGCCTGACCACCAATGAAGTTTTTTTTTTTTACCTTTTATAGGGGGCCCCTGGCCACCAATTGTTTTTTTTAACTTGTACGGGGGGCCTTGTTACTAAAGGGTTTTCTAACTTGTAGGGATGGGCCCAGCCACCAATTAAGTTTTTTTTAAACTTTTATTGGGGGCCCTGACCACCAATGAAGATATATAACTTTTATTGGGGCCCCTGGCCACCAATTGTCTTTTTTTTAACTTGTATGGGGGAGCCTGACCACTAAAGACTTTTTTTAACTTGTAGTGGGGAGCATGGCCACCAGTAATTTTTTTTTTTAATTATTATGGGGGGGCCTTGACCACCAAATGTTATTTTTATCTTGTAGGGGGGACCCTGGGGTACCCACAACCAATGGGTATTTAGCAATTATGTTTTAGCGCCCATATTTGTTTGGCTTTTTACTGTGGTGTGAGGGTACATGGGGTCTGGGGTGGGGCCCTCTGTGGTGGATGGGCCCCATAAATGTTGTCGTATGGAGCTAAATGATTTCTGATGGTGGCCCTGTTGGTTACTATTGGCCCTACAATATCCTACTATCATATTGATCTGCATGGAATAAATAGGATATCATTCCAGGTTTAGGAAGCACATACTTGTTGGAAGAAGCTATAACTCAAAACACAGGAGGGCATTACTACATGCATGGGATCCTTTATCCAGAAACCATTATCCAGAAATTACAGGAAGGCCATCTCCCCTAGAATAACATTTTAATAACTAACATTTTTAAAAATGATTTCATTTTTCTCTATAATAAAACAATACTGTGTACTTGATCCAAACTAAGATATAATTAATCCTTATTGGAAGCAAAACCAGCCTATTGGGTTTACTTAATATTTAAAGTATTTTTTAGTAGACTTAAAGTTATGGCGATCCAAATTACAGAAAGATCCCTTTTCCGGAAAACCCCAGGTCCCAATCATTCTGGATAACAGGTCCCATAACTGTACTACAAAAGAATACAGCAAATGTTGCTACAAAGCTACATAATACATATGCATGTGTAGTAGATACAGTATAGTTGTCCTTGCACAGTCCTCCAGTTGCACTAACAATAAGGTGTCAATCATTTCTGTTTATAATACTGTAATAGGATCTCCACCCAGTGCACACATCTTTAACCACAATGAACATCCATGTAGTATTGAGTCTAAACCAAGTATAAAGGTAAAGAATGTGAGGCCTAGACAACTACATAAATGGGGATGTAATAAATGTCATCAATAACAAAATGTGTATTTTGTTTACACTTTTAAGTAAAGGAATGCAAACTTTTACCTCAGTTGTAGAAAATTTAGACCTGAGGTGGAACCCATGGGTGTTCTGATTGCAACTAATGATGGGCTCTTTTTTGCAGTCAGGTGAATGTTTATTAAACTGCTATATAGTGCAATAACGACTGACAGTAGCAATAACGCCAGCAAAATCAGCAGATTTAATTACTTCATAATGATGTGATTATTTCCTAATGTAAGTCCTTTTAGCACCCAAATATTTTCAAATCCATGCTATAAAAGCTTTTTTTATTCATATTAGTGTTGTCTTTTACACCAAAACAAAATGTGCAAGGTTTGTATCAGAAAACTGAAATTGCTTGTTGCCAATTGGCAGAATTAAAGCTGACATGATCTCTTCCGCTTGTGTAAATAATGTCAGCTATGACATATTATGTGCATTACTCGTTAGTAAACACAGGCTCTATGTTTGCAATTCAATTTGCAGTTTTAGACAATTATAAATTGATCTTTACTAAACAATTGTAATTGCTGGAATGGGAGTGCTGGGTGCTGATATATTTGGATTTTATGTTTAGCTATCCCTATGTTGACTAATGGGGTGCTAAACCACTCATAGATGGAGAAGAACACTGAATGTACAGACAGATGTTGCCAATCCATCAAGTGCCTATAGTTAATTTACATAGCAGGGGCACCATAACACTCCAGATCTTATGTACATTATCCATCTCAAGTTACTTACACACAACACACTCACTTCTGACCTAGCAAAACACCTAAGGGGCAAGTGACATCTTTTTCAAAAGTATTTGCTCCGTGCTTCCTTTATGTATAGACAAACTACAGTGGCAGGAGTGTCATGTAGCAATATGTGGGCAGTGTACAATAAAGAGGGAATATGCAGAACATCTCCAAATTCTTTGTTTCTGCTTTTTGCTTAACTCTGGTATATTCACAATTAGCAAGCTCCAGGCTACTTCATGGCTGCTTTAATGCACTAGTGGGCCAAGAACAAAGATCTTAATAGTGGTCCCCCAAAATTTTGTGATAGCCCATAATGCAAGTAACAAATTCAGTTCTTCTGTTAAAAAGCACCAAGCAGGGCCACCATCAGAGGGGTACAGGGGGTACTGCAGTTATTGGGGACCCATTTTGCATGTTTACCCCCCCAGCGGCCCAGGTAACCAGTGGGCTATTGATTGGGTAACAGTGGAAGAGGGCTTAGTAGTATGGGGCCATAGTAGTATGGGGCTCCATGTTTGCTTATGGCAGTCCTGTCCTTCCTGGAGATACAGCAATTTGTATACATTGGTTAGCTGGGCAAGTATCAGCAACAAATCTTCCAGTCATGGACACACATCCAAACTACCTAAAAAGAGAAGAACCTTATGGATGTTTACATTTTCAGAGCAGAGCAAAGCATGCTAGAAAGGACCTTACTAGTTAAATATTATTTGCCTATAATTCCATTTCTATGGCCACTTAAATATTAATTTGTAACAAAAAGCTAAACAAAATGAATGTTGTGCTCAGACTGTTGTGTGATAATGTTGGGAGCAATACCCTGAAGATTTAAAGCAAGTTGTGTGTTAGGCTAGGTGTGGAGCTTCTAAGGATGTCATCGCTGTGGATGCCTGTTCCAGCTCTGTGTGAGCCTACCCATCTGTGTGAATCCCAAGGGTGAGTTGTGCCTGAGGGAGGGAAGAAAAAGAGAGGATCCAGTATGTCTCCTGTGTGTGATACAGGCATTGTTTGTGCGCCTGCCACGTGGAAGTAAATACCTTGGTCCAGCGGGAAAGTTATTTGAGCAGGTAGCGCTACCTGGGAACAATAGTGCTCTTTGGGGAAAATGGACTGAGACTCTTTGTCTGCCAAAAGAGTAGTGTGGGACTTTGCCTGGCAACCAGCTATGGGGTCTTAGAAGACCGGGAAACAAGAGAAAGTTGTGCACACCATTAACAATTTTAAACTATTAGGCAATGGTGCAATTAAAACCGACAAATACAAGAGGTCCTCTGCACTCACCCATTATCAATGTATAAAGGGCATTAAGATATTTTGTGCATTTAGCTACCAAAAATGCAATCTATTCAAACTAGCTAACTATGTCAAAGTCATTCCTGGCCTGGCCATTCCTGCACTGCCTTCTCCCGATTCATTAAAAATTCTACTGATTTACTATACATTTTACATAGGGACTAAGTTTTACCTGCAACTTACTTTTCAAGGTTAAAAATTCCAAATGATTTCCCAGTTTGTTGGCCACCACTGGGATCACCTGACTGTAGTTGGAAATGACTGAAGGTGGAGGGCAGTTTTTTTTGTAGCTTAGTGCACAAATGTCATATTTGATAAAGGGTGAGTACAGAGGATTGCTTGTCTTTGTCTTGTCTTAGACAGGAACCTATTTTGCATGCTAAATTATGCTACCAATATGTTGTCTTAGTGAGACATAAAATCATACTGAGGTTCTGTTACTTTTGATGTAGGACTGAATGTAAAGATTGTTTCTAGAATACTGTCTTTGCAATAAGTCACGATCCAGACTGAACTATCTGTTTTGCTAAAACTCAATTCCCTCTATTGCCAATTATTTTTGCAAAATTTTATATAGCACAAAATGCACACATGAAAATATGTAGTAGGCAGTGTTTCTGCATTTGTTCCCAAGCATTATCGCACTGTAGCATGACATGACACTGTATAGCTATGAGCCCTCTATTCACACCATGCCTGGTATAACCCAAGCATAGCTAATGCAGAGATAGCAAACCTGTTACTTTAGACTCTTCATCTATCTCTCTCTGCATTTCACAGGAAGAGGAAACACTTACACGGTGCCATCTGTACTTGTAATGTTGATGAGAAACTGGAGGACATTAGTTTTACATTAGCTGGTAACATTTCTGACCAAACAAACTGTCAGAGATCTCAGCGTTTGGCAATCTAATCTGTGTTAGACAGTTAGAGGAAAGGGCAGGATCAAAGCATTCCTATACTGGATATTGCACCCAGGGGCTTGCTATTTAGTTAGCTTGCACTAACCTCACTAATAAATTTTCTGTAAAGAAAGGATTGATGTGGGGAGGAAGATCCTGCACCTGCAGCCCTGGCATCTTTACCAAGCACATGTTGCATATTAATGTAGCACAGGTCTAATGGCAGGCATGTTTTCACCCACGGAATTGTCTGGAAAACTAGGCTAAACCACAATAGTTATGGCCATGGTAGGGATGTGGGGTTAAAGGTGAAATGACTGAAAATAACATATGCTACACGAACAGGTTTTGTTTTTCACGTGCTTTTTTTTTAATTGGCATGCCTATACTATAATAAATATTCAAAAATATGATATTGTTACATAATTCATTTGTGTTGAACAAAGACAAACGTCCATCAAGGTCAACCTCTTACATGTCCTCCAGTGCACATATACAGTATACACATAATAATCGGACCTATTGATACACTCACATATTTAGAAATATAGAAACATACCAATACTAAAGTAACTGTTAAGAACACTATACCTTTAGATATAATGTTTCCCAGAAGTTGTCCAAACAACTCTTACAGCCATTAACAGTATCTGCCATCATAACATTGCTGCACTCACCATGAAGAACCATGTTCACTAATTAAAGGGATGTTAGCAAGGGGTGGCGTTTGGTCCTTCATTTCTATGGGAAAAATAAGTTGACCTCTTTGTACCTAATTAAAGTTTCAGCAGGCCCAGCTAAAATTTATGCCTTAAAGTGTTTTTCTTGATAACCATTCTGTCAAACAATGGTTATCAGTTATCAGTTTTTTCCTTTCTTTTCTTGTTTCTCTAAATGCAGCTTTATTTCAGTCTGTTATTTTGAAAGACTCTAATACAATTTGTGTCATCACGATGGCCTATATGATCCAATAATTGGCCCAAGGGTCATACAATCGGATCAGCCTGATTTTGCCCACATCAAGGTGAGTATATTGGTGAAAAATCCACTCATTTGGAGACCTTGCTAATGTTATGTATGACCAGCTTTAATAAGCCTTCCGGTACTATCCTACTGTCTTCGCCCTTTGGTTCCACACTCACTTTATCCCTAATTATACCCTATAATTTTAGCCAGACAGCACCTTTTCCCGTCAACTAATCTTGGCTGTAACCCAAAAATAAAATGCAATGTAAAGACAATATAATTATAAGAAACAGTTACCCAGGTCCCAAGAAAAACATTTTTCTGGGCCCTCTAAACATTGTGCTACAACATTAACTTCTACAAGCATATGGATTCCAATGGTTTTGAATTGGCCATGTATCTATTGGACAGCAATTACATCATAAGGCGTCGTTCATGATCTAATTGTTGTCAATACCATTTGAAATTGAGATCAAACAAAATGTTGTATTTTGAAGCATACTAAATTGTACCTTAATTTGTACTCTAATTAGATGGGTGTGTGTACTACCTATGCCTTTAAATACAATGTGATGTCACTGTAATTACTAATGCTTGAGAAAGAAACAGGAGATTCGAAACGTTGCATATTATTTACCTGGTGGTAAAAATCTTTTTATTTTCACACACTAAGTTGTCTGGACTTTTTTGTTGGTTATATAATCTGTCCACATGGACTAAGTTACAGACAGGGAATACGCTCCACTCCAGTTTGTGTGTATATATATATATATATATATATATAAAACAAGGGAAAGTTGTGCTCACCACTAGTTTTTAAAAACATTAGGCGGGGGTGCAATGAGGGTGTGACCACAAAATACATATAGACAAATACAAGATTCCTCTGCACTCAACCCATTATCAATATATTTAAGACAGACGTATTCGTCCCTTTTATAAAATGTATAATTAAACCATAGAATTCTTAATGAATCAGATGAAAATTGAGCATAGGACTGGCCAGATATGGGATGACTTTGACGTAGTTGGCCAGCTTAAATATATTGCAATATATGGACAAACAATCCCTGTTTTGTTTAAAGGGTAAGGCATTTTTCGGTAGCAGTATGCACAAAATGTCTCTGTCTTAAATATATTGATAATGGGTTGAGTGCAGAGGAATCTTGTATTTGTCTATATGTATTTTGTGGTCACACCCTCATTGCACCCCCGCCTAATGTTTTTAAAAACTAGTGGTGAGCACAACTTTCCCTTGTTTGTTATAGTTCTACAAGAGCAGTGACCAGCTCCATGTTGTAGCTCCCACCCCCTCCAACTATAGTCAGGTGATCCCACTGGTGTCTAATAAAAGGGCAGCCAAGTTTGGGAGTTTTACTTTGAAAGCAGCTAGTAAGTTGCAGGTAAAACGTATTCGTCCCTTTTATAAAATGTATAATTAAACCATAGAATTCTTAATGAATCAGATGAAAATTGAGCATAGGACTGGCCAGATATGGGATGACTTTGACGTAGTTGGCCAGCTTAAATATATTGCAATATATGGACAAACAATCCCTGTTTTGTTTAAAGGGTAAGGCATTTTTCAGTAGCAGTATGCACAAAATGTCTCTGTCTTAAATATATTGATAATGGGTTGAGTGCAGTGGAATCTTGTATTTGTCTATATATATATATATATATATATATATATATATATATATATATATATATATATATATATATTATGTCGGTACAGTGAACGCACTCCTCCCGGATATATTTCTGTCGATGGTGGTGCGTTGGTCAAAGTTTGATAATACAATCCAGTAAATGGACCCACACTCATTCATATTAGTGAAATAAATGTGTATTTATTCAATGAACCTGTGAATAAAGACACATATATTTCACTAATATGAACGAGTGCGGGTCCATTTACTGGATTATATATAAATATATATATATATATATATATATATATATATAGAAGAAATGGAGATCGCACTCGCAGGTCTTAAGTGTAGTAAATAGCTTTTAATTGTGGACAATCGCTGACATTTCGGCTGATACAACAGCCTTTCTCGAAACGTCAGCGATTGTCCACAATTAAAAGCTATTTACTACACTTAAGACCTGCGAGTGCGATCTCCATTTCTTCTATTGATTCTCCTGCATGACGACTGCACCCAGGCACAGATTACTTCCATATCGTGAGTGCCGGTTCTTCACTCTATATATATATATATATATATATATATATATATATATATATATATATATATATATATATATATATATATAAAAATATATGTATATATGTATATATATGTGTATATATATATATATATATATATATATATATATATATATATATATATATATATATATATATATATATATATCCAGTCTTAATACTGTTGTTGTATTTCTTTACCGTCAGTAGATGTCAGCAGTGTCTGGACTTGAATTGCAAACAGCGGTATCAAGCTGAGCATAATTTTGGCAATATTAGCATTCATAATAATAGCTTTTGGTATTCAGACTGTGATAATGTTAGAAATATGAAAGTCTAGTATTCCACAATGTTCACAATGTTTACTTGAGGGTGCTAGAGCATTTAGAGATTCAAGATCTCTTTTAAATTGATTTACTGGTTGAAAATAATATGTGTGAAAATACATATAGCAGCATTTGCCCTAGTTCCTACAATAACTACCCTTTCTTCCTTCTAATATATAACAGATATCTGTAATTTGAAACAGTTTTAAGCCTTCCAAAATCTCTATACAATATCCCTTCCTGCAGATGCCTGAAATAAAACACTGTCATTGAGTCATAACGTTACGGAGCCCTGATGTCACTGAGAATGTTTAAATCCATGGACTTCTTAGAGCAGTGATCCCCAACCAGTGGCTTGTGAGCAATGTTGCTCACCAACCCCTTGGATGTTGCTCCCAGTGGCCTCTAAACAGGTGTTACTTTTTAAATTACTGGCTTGGAGGCACGTTTTGGTTGCATAAAAAACAGGTTTACTGCAAAACAAACAAATAGGCAAACACTTATTTGCACCATTTACATGCTTGTGTTGCTCCCCAACTTTTTTTACACCTGAATGTTGTTCACTGGTCAAAAAGGTTGGGGACCCCCGCCTTAGACAGTCACAAGGCGGTGAAGGGTGGGAATTATTAAGGATAATAGGTCATATGGCCCTTATAGCCAGTGTTTAGTATCATTGATCATGTGCCCCCCATCCTTTGACTTTGTAATGTATGGTAAGGTGAATTAATCCTCTACTCAAAGCTCAGGGACTATGATAATGAATACAGAGCATAGACTTTTGTAGTAGGGGATGTTCCCAGGTATTTCTGCCTTTTAACTTTGTAAAAGTAGGGAAATTCTGAGCCCCTAGAATTACATAAATAACATTTATTATCCCCTATTAGGGTTGCCACCTTTTCATAAAATTTCCACTGACGGCGGTGGGAGCAGGAACAAAAGGGGCGGCTGTTATGAAAAAGGGGTGGAGCCACATCGCACGATGGCCAGAAGGAGGAGAAAATTTATGTTTTGAGCGGATTGGAGTCGGGCTTTTGTTAGGAGTATTACAAATTTCCCGGCATCTACATAGCCGGTAAATTTGTAATACCGGTCCTGGCCTTGGCTGGTGTTTTACCGGCTATTGCCGGCTTTACTGGCAATATGGTTGATGATCTGCTAAACTGCCTGATAAAATCTATACATGTTTGTACAAGTTTAGTTAGAGCAGTGGTCCCCAAACAGTAGCACATGTTGCTCTCCAACCCATTGGATGTTGCTTCCAGTGGCCTCAAAGCAGGAGCTTATTTTTGAATTCCGGGCTTGGAGGCAAGTTTCGGCTGCATAAAAACCAGGTGTACTGCCATACAGAGCCTCAATGTAGGTAGGCAATCCATATAGGGGCTACCAAATGGCCAATCACAGCACTTATTTGGCACCCAAGAACATTTTTCATGCTTCTGTTACTCCCCAACGCCTTTTACTTCTGAATGTTGGTCACGGGTTCAAAAGGTTGGGGATCCCTGAGTTAGAGAATAGCACTGCATATGGGTAAATCGGACAGGATCTTTAAAGCAAGCCTGTTTATCTGACACCATGAATCGATACCAGCTGTAAAAATTATGTAACATGAGTAGATATAGAGTAGAGTATGTTATTACTGTAACTATTTCCTAATGATTGAAAATTGGTCATTATTTTGTGTGCCACTTAAACTGACAACATTTTCTGCTGTTTTTCCCCCACAACTTTTTCTATGCCATGCCACTCAGTTCAGCCCTCATATACAACTAATCTGAATAATCATCGGTGCATGTATGAGCAACATCTGTCAAAAAGACAGTGACCTTTTCTGTGCATGTAAAGGGGCAACTTACTGACCAAGAACTGCATGGATTTGCCAGGTACAGCTGCTGAACTGTATATATTCGTGACTTGTGGGGCCTCGCTTGCCTTGTCCTATTGATCCTGTTTGCCAGCCATTATGTCTATCTCTTCAGATCTCTTGTCTCCAACTTTAATTGTAAGATGTTTATTTGACAACATGATCTCTGATATAGGGCACTATTTCCCTAGGGCAATAGGTAGATCCAGTGGCTTAAATGCTTAGATCATCTAACTAATTCAGCTAAATCTATGTATTTTACATACGTGCTTGCCTGCTTGTGTATTCCTGCAGCTCCCATGTAGATGATCTTTCTATACCCTCAGCCTCTATTTATGCTACACCTTTACCTATGGAAAGCTATTATCAGTTGGTTTTAGTTGGCCATTAGGCAATGTCCTATGCTGGATTCTTATACAAAAACCACTAACACAATTTCGATATGGTGTTTCTGTATTTTGTTTCTGCAACCATGTTCTGCAATATTAGACTATGGCAATATATTATACATATATGATCCTTCTGCTTATTTTTTGCGCTTATACCATTTACTACATAGCTCCAAATGAGTCAACAGATTATTTAAGTAGTGATGACCAACAGGAGAACTGGAGGCTGCATTTCTCTCTCAGCTCAGCGGCACCCTCATAATATTGGGGGACCCATCCAGAAGTCTTATACTGGAATGAAATATCTGTTGTTGAATACCTTTATGGTATTGTGCTGTTGCCAAGCTGAAAAGGAATAATGTGAAGGAGAACACAGGGGCACCATGTGAGGTCCTTGAAATCTTGTTTCCTGCCCATAATTACTGTAGGTCCAAACTCTACTGGCTTTTTTTTCCTAGTATTTTAACAGAGCTAACCTTGGAATTGTGCTATACCATTTTCTAGCAGTGATTTCTGGTGGTGGAGACCTATGACTAGATAATGCTTACCCCCACATTTCTCTCTTCTCTAGCTGAACATGAAAGGGTAAGTGAGAGTGTTAGTTCTCCAAGCATTGTTGCCTCTAAAGGTGGCCATATACACCCAGATTTAAAGGAGACAACAATTGTTTGGAAACAGTTCCGCACACACACACACACACAGATGTTTCATCCTGATGAACGGAGGGTTTCCCCCCGAAATGTTGAACTCCTGATGGCATAATAAAAAGAGTCAATCCCCCGACTGCATAATTTTGTGTGTGTGCGGATCTGTTTCCAAACGATTGTTGTTGCTATGGGACCCGGCCGGGCCAAAGGAGGTCCAGCACCACCATTGCAATATAAATGAATTACAGGTGTGCGGCGGAATAATTACATTAGATTTAAGGAGAACTAAAGCCTAACTAAAGAAGTAGGATAGAAATATTGTACATTATGTTTTGGGCTTCTGTACCAGCCCAAGGCAACCACAGCCCTTTAGCAGGAAAGATCTGTGTCTCCAAAGATGCCCAAGTAGCTCCCCATCTTCTTTTCTACTGATTCACTGCACATGCTCTGTGCTACTGTCACTTACTAAGTTTAAGGACCCACTCACAATATAAAGTACACATAGAATATAAATGTTGTAATATAAGAGTGATTAGTAATTAATACAGATAATTACTACATGGCAGCACAGAAACCAGTGCAATTAGCCTCAGAATTCAATAATCAGCCTTGTAGCATCAGCTTATATTTAAGGCCAACCTCATTTTCTGCTTGATAGCTTTCGACGACCCCTAAGCTTAGCTTCTCAACAGCTGCTCAGAGCCCACTGAGCATGCGAGTGTCGCAGACACTTTCCAAGATGGTGACTCCCTGTGACAAGTTTGAAATCCTGGATCATTGCTGTTATTAAAAAGCTGAAACTTTAGGCTAGTGCAATAAGTTCAGTACATAACATTTGGCATTTTTTATCCATATTCATTTTTAGACTTTAGTTCTCTTTAAGCTCCCGATTCAGACCAATTCAACAGTTTATTTTGGCTTGTGTATGGGGCCCTCTGATGAGCCCACCTGACACGTAACTGGCTGAAAATCAGCCCGATGTTGATTGAGCAGGTTTGCTTTTCCTGTCGGATCACTGGCATGAAAGCAATTATGATCCAATTGTTGGCCCAAGGGCCAAACAATTGCTTCAGACTGATACTTTCCACCTCAAAGTGAAGGATACCCTTGTTTGGCAACCTCGCTCAAGGAGTGAATCTCATAATGTATGGCCAGTTTCAGTCTAAGCAAGCACTCAAATTGTGACAATTGTGCACACAGCAAATTTAATAGCACAGAACAGTGGCATATAACTGTAGAGGAAGCAGACCCCAGTGGCGTAACAAGAGCGCATCGGGCCCCAGGCGAGGGAGGTGGTTGCGGCCAAGGGCAGCTATGCACACCGGTCCCTACTGAAGATTTTTTGGCTGGGAGCCCAATGCACTCTTGTGACGTTGGCACAAAATACTTTATATAGTTGGTTTTGTGTAGGATGTTTGCACAGGGATCAATGATGTTTCTCTTTATTTTAATCCTGCTTATTCAAATTGTTTGCTTACTAAATAGAACAACTCTTTAATATACTATATTTAGCTCCTGCCATAAGATTTTATATCCAGAATGGGGGTATCCAATAGACTTTCTTATTTCCATTAAAGCATTGCGATTATTTTGACTACACATGTAAATAGGTAAATAGGTATATATACAGTAGGTAGTTGTAACCCTGATTTTAATTTTGGCAGCAATGTGACAGTTGGTGGGGTGAGGGCATTTACTGTGATAAATATATGAAGCCTTTGTGAAAAAGATTGAGTGAATACCTTGTACACAAGTACCTATGAGCTAAGGGCCCAGTGAGAAGCTAGTAGATTTGCGTACAGCTCCGCATATCTGTGACTTCCCCTCATTGCCCCTCAATTGTCCTGACACATTGCACTAGTAAACGTTTCCCCCATGCACCTGTGTCACTTCTTGTGGCTAATGCTCTTAAATTCCCCAGTGCCACAGTTAATTCTCACAGAGATTGAAAGGGAATCCCTCCCCTTTTGGCTCCCAGAGAGCAAGTAAATAGAATGCTAACTGTTTTGTCATTTACTGTAATGACTAACACCATGCTCCTAGTTGTAATTTAGGATCGATTTACAAGCAAAGGGCCATTTATCCTTCACCCCCTTCTATTCTGTACCTTGATGACTTCCAGGGTCCCCCTGACACTGCTGGGGAGGGGTATGCTTACATTCCTAGTTTGGTTACGCTACCCAGGGAGCCACACAGTAGCTGCAAAGGTAAAACTAGCTTGTGAACATCAGGAGATGCACTTGTTTTACATCTCTTCTTACAATAAACACAGGGGTCAAAAGGGACAAATGACTTTCAAAGAGAAGGATTTCTGAAGAGATTGTTTTGGGTGTTTATACACTATAAACCTTACCCCCCCCCCCATGTCCCTCTCAGCACTGTTTGTTGTGTAAGCAAGAAAAAGGGAAAATGGAATAGTTAACCTTTACCTGTTTAAATTAAGTTTAAATGAAATTTGCTTTCAATAAGAATTTTATATGAAATAACAACCATTTCATTGCTTTTTATATGGATGTGTTTCTAAGGAAACAGCTGGCATGGTGACCCTTGGCAATCCTAAAAGAGGTTGAGGACTTAAATAAACATAAAAAGATATAAAAAAATAAAACGTGGGAGCCCCATTTTAAAACCGAAGCATTTTCATCATTAATAATAGGAAGTATTTCTCTGCATGCAGCATGTCACTTAAATGTTTTCAATAAAAAAAAAAATACTCCAGCATTGCCAATATATTTCAAACACGGTGCCCAGTTCCTTAGATGGACAGGTTTAAGGGCTGGGGAGGGCTCTGATGCCATTGATATTTGCAAGAGGTGGATAATAATGATGTCCGTGTTTTGCTTTCCTCAATGAAATAGACTTTTTCCCCAGGCAAGTTAGATGACATGGTAAAAATGTTGTGTGAATTTGTGCAAAAGAACCCTGGATTTCTCTGCAAAAGTGCACCAGTGAAAATGTTTGCTCATCCTCAGGCTGATGCATTCATTGACTGGCTATATTTTATGCCCAGCCTTGCTGAACAAGCCCAATCAGATCAGAAAATGGAATGGTGACTGTTTTGGTCAGATGCACAGGCCAAATGGTTGCTAATTTGGCCAAAAGGCACTATATCTAGCGGCAGTGCTTCCTATACAACTAACAAGTTTTCCTCTGCAAAAGCTGCTATAGCATCTATGCTTATACTTGCCCATTCTACTCCAAATGTACGAGAACACTACAGGGAAAAAAATACTTCTGATTAACACTTAAAAGAAAATTATTCCTTTAAAACCGATACTTAAAGGAGAAGGAAAGCGATGGAGGCATTTTATTGCCAATAGATTAGCTGCAATAGTGCAAGCTAGAATGCTATATTTATTCTGTAGAATATTTTACCATACCTGAGTAAAAAGCTCTAGAAACTCTCTGTTTGTTTAGAATAGGAGCTGCAGTATTAATGTGGTGTGACATCACTTCCTGCCTGAGTCTCTCCCTGCTCTGGGCTCAGATTACAGTAGAGAAGGGAGGGGGTTGGTAAGAGGAGCAAACTGAGCATGCTCTTGCCCAGGGCAATGAGGTTTAAGCTGAAAACAGGAAGTCTGATACAGAAGCCCATGAGTACACAATAGAAGGAAAGAAATGCAGTGTTTCTTTTGACAGGGGACTCAGAGCAGCACTACTTTGGGGGTTTACTGGTATATTTAGATGGACCTTTCTGATAAGGCTTACTTAGTTTTAACCTTTCCTTCTCCTTTAATCAGCAGATAATTATTGTGGGCCTTTGGTTTGAGTGAGCACAGTGCCTCATATGAGCCAGAGGGTGGACGTTAGTGCTTAAAATTGAAGTTTTCTTATATGGTGTTGTCCAACGCCATGTACCAATAGAAAATTATACTTTCATGAAAAGGCTTTATGTATATGATACCGTGTTATACTATATCACTGTTTTATGTGATATAGTGATATGTGATATATAATGGCATGTAATAAATAAAATTCAGACCATGCTAAAACCCCCAAAGCAACCAAATGTTCTTTTTTCACAGCTAACCAGCAGCTGCTCCCTTCTGATTAGTTGCTATGGGTTGCTATAGGTAACTAGACCAGTGTCAAACTTTGCACTCTTTACTTCATTACACCAAAAGAATGTATTCATAACAAATATATATATAAATACATGTTAATAAAATATCCTCTTTACTTTCTACAGTTCACTTATCAAGCAGACCATCTAGGGTCATAAGAGTTTGGAATGCTAGTTGGTGTCAGAAATTTTATTCAGTGTCTGGACAAGGTGCTTCAACGCCCTCGGCAGCTGCATAAACCCTGCACCCACCTCCCTTTTGGTTTGATTGCTGAATGCCAGGAACCACAGTGAGCTTGTAACAACATACTACATTCTTATACATACTAATTCCAATGTTTCCAAAATGGGTGCATAGTCCCCTCTGTGATCATAATCTGCATTGTTGAATCCAATCAAATATGGAGACTCATTTCCAACAGATCAAAAGGAGAGGGAGAAAATGTTAACAGTAGGGTACTTTATCTTTTTCATCTCTTCCTGATCGTTTCAGCCGAGCAACTTTTCTTTTTATTTCACTTCCTGTTTTTGACAATTTAAAAAACATAAAATGAAAAATAATAGTACTGAATGAAACTCTCAATTACACGTAACTGGGGTAGAAATGAGTGGGGTCAATTTTAAAATGTTAATTGCTGCAGGCTACAAAGCACCTTATATTGTGCAGTATACCCCAATTTTCAACATGAAGTCAATGAATAGGGCTTCTGCTATACATACATTTTGCCTGTTGAAAAATGTAACTTTTTCTAATTGAACCAGTTTTTATTAAGTGGAATATCGTAGGGGTCTTTCCATTTGCACAGGGACTTTTGTTGCCTGCATAGAAACTCTTAGCACAGAACAGTGCTAAGGGGCAGATTTATCGAATTTCAAGCTATTTTTGTGTTCCTCGACTAGGGAATAGTCCAAATTTGAAAATTCTAATTTAGAAATGTTTTATGTACTGTCTCTTTAAAAATTCTACTTTGACCATTGACCATCTAAAATCTGCCGAATTGCTGTTTTAGCCTATGGGGGACCTCCTTGGAGTCAATTGGTGGACTTGGGAAAAACTTTGATTCAAATTCGACTGAATTCGCTATTACTTCGAATACGCACCTATTTGATTGAAAACTGACCTATTCGGGCCAAAAAAAACCCGACTTAATTTCGGTTGGTCTTTTTGAATTCGAATTTCGAAGTTTTTAAAATTCGAAATTCGACCCTTGATAAATATGCCCCTTAAACATGGAAACATTGTTTTGCAGTATACACCACCACCAAATCATCACACAATTTATAGAATGATACCATATGATTCCACCAGAATACCTAATAGCCTATTAATCCTGCTACCTATATTGACCATATACCCTTTAGGGCTCATTTATAAATGCAAGTACAATATGCTGGATTACAAAATCACGTGCAAAATTGCTGTGTTTTAAAGCCACAGTGCACCAGTATGCACAAAGCAACAGTTCACTGGAAAACACACACACATGCTGCATAATCCTTGGAACAGGTACTGAGAAAACTCTTGGCACATTGAGCATTATTTGGGTAATAGCAATGACTGTGTACTGCTTAGCTCATCTAAGAACAATTTTGATATCTTAACCCCCAGTACCAAGCAAGTTCTTCTATGAACAAACCTGGGAATGTGATCTTTTCCCCCCTCTTTCTAAAGTGTTTGTGACACCCATCCAGTCTGCACTTGTCCCAGTCATTCAGATATTGTACAATCCAGAGTTGTCTGAGCTATCTTTGCAGTAAGGTGAAAGAGGTACAGACCCTGTTACTTGTCTAGTCTGATGAACCTCATAAATACATTCATGGTGTTTAAAATATTTTATTTGATTTTCATATTAAACAAATGAAATCAAAATGACAACAAATGTTATGCAGATGAAGAAAATATGTTGCAAAGGAGACAATGGCATGATAGTATCAAAACTATATCATTCATGAAAAATAACAAAAAACGAACTAAAAATTAACTAAGCCAGTGGATGCACAAGTAATAAAAGAAAGAAAAAGCCCATTTAACATCTGGAGTGTCAGATAGGTCATCTAACTATTGAAGAAAGCGCATTATTTGATCGCCAGTATTGGAGTTACAGATTTCAAAATAAGGAGACCAAACCAGCCTAAAATAATCTTTGGAAATACTTTCTTTAGTTTTAGTTATTAAGGCTTCTTGCCAACTAAGCTGATTCATATAAGAGATGATGTCCGATAATGAGGGGGGTTCCTTTTGTAACCAGAAATTAAATAAAGCTTTCCTAGAAGCAGCTAGAAAAAAGGAAGTCAATAATTTACTCTCGTGGGAGATAATATTTGACTTAGGATTTGCAGAAAGCATATTAATATCTAGATGCAGTAAAGCAATAGACGGAGATAGTTTAATTTTTATCTTCAGTCTAGAATTCAAAAAATTAGTAACTTCCCTCCAAAAAAGGTTAATTTTTGGACAGGACCATAAATAATGAAAAATTGACACATTAGTCTCGTCACATTTAGGACAAAATGATATAGGACTATTAGAGGTACTTTTAGCAAACATTTTCCCATAACCTAAATGAATAAGCTTAAAGTATTGTATTCTCCAACTCTCTGCCAAAATTAATTTATTATAAGTATTAATAGATTTCACCAAATCTGAGGGAGACACTTGACATTGTAAAAACTCAGTCCATTTAATGGACGATTTAGATAATGGATGTGAGTCTGTACCATAAATATTCCAAAATTTTTTAGATAAAGAGTTAATTGAAATCAAACAGGGGAGTTCCAAAAATTCTGCCAAATCATCTGCTAGCTTGTGGTCAGCTAAAATCAAATTGTTTTTATCATGCAGTAGAGAAAGACCGCATTGACAAGCTAAGTAATAATATCTATCAGATTCATTAAGCTTGTACTCATTTTTGAGTTTTGACCAAGACAATAAAGTTTTCTTATGTGGATCAAATAAGTCTTTAACTAAGACTAGTAAATTTCTCTTAGCAGAAAATAGAAAGGAATCAGACTTTTGATAATCTGAGGGTTTAAGTAAGAGCCTTGCTGGCATGAAAGGGGTTTCTGTATAACTATACCCATGTTGAGAGAATAAATGTTTCCACACAAAAATAGAATCACGATAAAGAGGATTCCTTTTAAAGTCACAAGGAACATTTCCCCATTTGCTATGTAAAACAGATAAAATATCAAAGAAGGGTTCTTGAAAGATCTCGATGTCAGGGTTTGTAAATTTATTGCCTTGAGAGATCCACTCAATACAGTATCTAGTGAGGGCTGATAAATTAAAAGCTCTAAAGTTAGGAAGATTTAACCCTCCTAGTTTAACTGGAGCTCTTAATTTATGAAGTGCAATTTTTGCCTTTTTACCATTCCAAATAAATTTATTTAAGGCAGAGTCAAGTTTCTTAATATCAAAATGTTTTATAAGCAAGGGGAGATTAATTAATGGATATATTAACTTGGGAAATATCAAAGATTTAAAAAAGAGTGCTCGTCCCTTTATATTAAGGGGAGAATTAGCCCATTTTTCACACATGGAAAAAACCTTTTGACAGGCTGGAGTGATATTCAAAGAATATAAATTATTTAGATCTGATGGAATTATTAATCCTAAATATTTGATCAGATTCTTTGGGTTTTTAAGTTGGAATTTCTTAAGTAAAGATTTAGAAAAAGAACCATAAATATTCATTACTTCCGATTTCTCAACATTAATTTTATAACCAGAGAAGGACTGAAAGTCTCGGAATAAATCAAAAACAACCTTTAGTGAGGACTCAGGATTTTTTAAAATTAGTAATAAGTCGTCGGCAAAGGCTAATACCTTGAGATGTCTTCTATTAATGGTAATTCCCGAAATTGACTTGGATTGATCAAAGAAACAAATTAGCGGTTCTAGAGTAATATTAAATAAAAGGGGCGACAAAGGACAGCCCTGTCTTGTCCCTTTAAATATTTCAAAAGTTGGCGACCTAGCTCCCCCCAAAATTATTTGTGTTCTGGGATTTTTGTAAAGATATTTGATATATTGGAAAAAGGGGCCTGTGATACCAAATCTTAAGGCAAACAAATAGATGATCCCAGGTAATATTATCAAACGCCTTTTCAGCATCAATATTAAAAATAGAATAAATACATTCAAATAGACATCAGAGGTCTACAGAAGCGCCTCAGTTTCTGGTTTCCCAAAATACATTATTTATTATTATCATCCGTTATTCTGTGACATGCAATAGGAATGAAATACCAGATGTTATGTATGAATAGACCAATGGCAAGCTGGCCATAGATGTTGAGATTTTTAAAAGATCAGATCCTGATCGTGAGACCACGATCTTCTCAGAACGATCGTACGATCGTATGAATTGACCATCAACTAAAAAGACCAATTTGCCAGGAAAACAAAGGGGAGCTGCCTGCTTGGCCCTGCAAACATAGATAGATTGCACTGGGGCCGACAAAGATTTTTTGACCTGGCCGATCAATTTCCTGACAGATGTCGGCCGAAAAATCGTAAGATGTATGATCGTTTGAATCCCACTAAACGCACGATATTTGCGAAGGATCGGTCGGGCTTCCCTAAAATTGGTCGTTCGGCAAGAAGAATCGTCGCGTCTATGGGGAGCTTTAGTGACTACATTTGGCAAAACTGCAACAAAAAAATCCATTTGGGTATCACTGCACAAACACAATTTTAGACATTCAAACATGCAGTTACTATGTAACTTTATAAAAGTTCTGCAACATCTTGTAGAAAATTAAGAATACTCAATTCTACAGTCACAGTTAATGCAGAGATAAAAGGCAGTTGATAGAAGAATGTTGGCATGGTTGGGACCAAATTGGTCTCCCGTGGATGCAGTGACAAATTGCTCAGCTCAATAGAATGTTCAAACTGTGTGTGGTGCAGCAAAGTCTGCATAGCAACAGCACCCTTGGGTCCTAGTTCACTGGGTGCATTTTAACATTAAAACTTCAGATTTAATCTACTTTCACTATTTAATTTGATAGAGGATTATAGGAGAACATTTCTACTGTACCCATGACAATTTGAAAGTATAACTTTCCAGGCAATACTGAGCTGAGAGAAAGAGGTTTTTAGTGGAGAAAATGTATTATTTACTGCCAGCAACTGAAAACTGAACGGCCCCTTTCATCCACAACATTTCCAGAAATCAGTCTGCCTTCAAACCAGTCAAATTTACATGTGAACAACTCGAAAATTGGTTTATGATGGCATTCATGAATAAACCTAGGTTATACTGTAGGCTGGCAAGTTCAGGCTTATATCTATTATATAGTGAATAAAGTACCCCCTCTTGTAAAATATAAGGATATTATAAGTTACCGAGGAGTTTATTATATCCTTATAAATGGTGAGTTCTGATGTCATCAGTTATAAACAGTGAGTTCTGATGTCATTTCTGTCACATGACTCACTGAAACGTGTGTATTATAATAAATAAAGTACCCCCAGTTGCAAAATATGAGGATATTAGAAGTTACCTCGGAGTTTCATGACCTGTATAAAAACACTCGGACTTCGGCCTCGTGTTTTTATATGTCATGAAACTCCTCGGTCACTTATAATATCTTTATATTTTACAAGGGTACTTTATTCACTATATAATTTACAAGGTATTCATGGCTTTTGTGTATTATATACAGTATATTCTGTTCTTTGGAGATATGTGGGAAATAAGGGCTCACTCGTGCGTGTATCAGATTTTTGCCATATGGCTGATTTTTGTGTAAACCCAGAGAGCAATAAATAAAACACAAAAGGTTGATTCATGACCAGAGGTGCTAAATTGCACAAGTGTGTTTGTCAATAGCAGCCAATCAGGCCTTTGCTTTCATTTCCAGCTTCAAGCAGAGTATTCAAAACAAAATTGCTGCTTGGCTGCTACAGGCAATATCACTTGTGCAATTTAGCACCTATCTATGCTAATGTGTCAGATTATTTGAAATGTGAATCCTTCATTACTATGCATGGGTTTAAACAGAACCTAACCATGCATCAAAATCTGCCATAAGGTAATAACTGCAAGCGAAACCAATAGCTAGTCTGAAAGCGTTGACAGCCTTTTGCCACATTTTATCCCCAGTTCTATATATGCTCCATGCTCAGTCATATACCAGGTCTGCATGGGCCAAGAAGTGATCAGTTCCACTTGAGTGGGCAAAATATACAGTATAGTCCATATGTAGTCCAGTTCTTAAATATGACACGGCTACTTTGCTTTTTAGAGGAAATACAAACACATGGCAGCCATGAATTTCCTTAATTCATGCAAAAGCATGACTGTAACTTTTAGAAAATGCTATTTAAAAAACTAAAAAAAAAAACTAAAAATAAATAAATAAAATAAAACTAAATAAAACTAAAAAAAAACTAAAAAAAAAAAATATATATATATATATATACAGTATATATATATGATTCTGTCAAAGGAGTGGGCTAAAATTGCACTTTGCCTTTTGAAGACAAAACTGTGGAGTGATTAAAACATAATAAATTTTGCAGCATTCTCCCACACAAACCTAATTAATTCTACAAAGTAACAAGGGTGCATATAATTAGTTCCTCACAGTCACACAAATGCATAAACGTTTGAAAGTCATTTTTATGTTATATTAAAGTAATAAGAATTTGGTACAATGGTCGAAGATCCGTATCTGCCACATCAAAAAAAAAAATCTAAATCCAGCCCAGGGGAAATGGAAACATGCCTGCTGTTTATAATGACTTGAGGAACAGAGGGAAACCAAAAGATTTGGTGAGCTAAAACTGGAAAATATCTGTCATAGCCATAAGCAATTAGGAGCTCTTGCTTAGGACAGAACTTGGTTTCAGGGTTATCCTAGGTATTTGACAGGAGTTGTAGTAAAACATCAGTTGGGGTGCCATTCTGCAAGTGGGAATCACTAAGAAGTCTGTGCTGTGCCTCTATCAGCTCTCCAACTCATTTGATTCCGCTCCCAGTGGCCTCAAGGCAGTAGCATATTTTTGAATTCCGGGTGTGAAGGCAAGCTTGAGTTGCATAAAAACCATGTTTACTGCCAAACAGTGCCTCCTGTAGGCTGCCAGGCATAGCTCATATTTGGCTCCCCCAGGGACTTGTTTTTTTTTTTTTTTAATTTTTACATTTGAATGTGGCTCGCGGGTGAAATAGTTTGGGGACCCCTGATGTAGATAGTGATTTCCAAGCACAATGTGCAATTTGCTATTTATTCTGTGTTTAGTTCTGTATCTCTCTATTTTGAAATTTGAACTGTTACCTGGAAATAATGCAGGTTCTAACTGTAACAGGAAGAAGTGTGAAGCAGGGCTTATTGGCTGATGTAGCTTAAAGGAACAGTTCAGTGTAAAAATAAAAACTGGGTAAATACATAGGCTGTGCAAAATAAAAAATGTTTCTAATATAGTCAGTAAAAAATGTAATGAATAAAGGCTGGAGTGACTGCATGTCTAATATAACATAACAGAACTTCCTGCTTTTTAGCTCTCTAACTCTTAAGCTGGCGATAGATGTTGAGATTTTTAAAAGATCAGATCCTGATCGTGAGACCCTGATCTTCTCAGAACGATCGTAGGATCGTACGAATTTACCATCAACTAAAAAGACCAATTTGCCAGGAAAACAAAGGGGAGCTGCCTGGTTGGCCCTGCAAACATAGATAGATTGCACTGGGACCAACAAAGATTTTTTGACCTGGCCAATCAATTTCCTGACAGATGTCGGCCGAAAAATTGTAAGATGTACGATCGTTCGAATCCCACTAACCGCACGTTAATTTCGAAGGATTGGTCAGACTTCCCTAAAATCGGTCGTTCGGCAAGAAGAATCGTCGCGTCTATGGGGAGCTTTAGTTAGTCAGTGATGATCCTTGTGCCCCCCCCCTCAAGTCACTGAATGGTTAGTGCCTGGTAACCAATCAGTGTAAACCAAGAGAGCTAAAAAACAGGAATTAGTGTTCTGGCTATTATGTTAGACATCCAGTCACTCCAGCCTTTATACATTACATTTTTGGCTAAATAACTATATTAGAAACATTTTTTATTCTGCACGGCCTATCTATTTATCCAGTTCTTATTTTTAAACTGAGCAATTCTTTAAATAGGGTTTGTAACATATTGTATGTTATAGAATAGCAAATTCTAATCAACTTTCCAATTTGTCTTCATTATTTATTTTTTATAGTTTTTGAAAAATTTGCCTTCTTCTTCTCACTCTTTCCAGTTTCCAAATGGGGGTCACTGACAACAAATTGTCTCAGAATATCACTCTCTACGTCATACTGTTAACTCAAAAGTGAACAACCCCTTTAATATAGCTTATGTGTGCCAGGGTTTGCCCTTGAGCACATTGCCTCAAAAGAGGCAGATCATTCAGTAACACATGCTACTAGAAAATAATATTTTGCATGAAAAGGATACCAAGCATATCCCCTGTTTGGGTACCTTTTAATGAACAATGCCAACTTTATTCCCTGAGTTCCGCACTTTTCCTATCACATTGACCTCAAACAGCTTGCATAATATGAATCTATGGCAGCCCAAAGAGAGGCATTCAGGACAGGCAGTGGCAGCTAATGCCTGGTTCCCTTTAAGGGGAAGGGGTGTGTCCATTTACATCTTAACCAGGGGGAGTCTATTGTGGGGTTATGTGGCCTTTAATGATCTTTCAGTAATTTTTTCTTGGAGCTTACTTGTTTCTGTAGGGTGCATACAATTCCCAGACCACTTTCAGGCCAAATTAACCATTTAGGCTATATGCAGAGAAGAAGCACACCAACATATGCTGGCATACAGTATGCCTTTAACTCATTTTAATGCAGAAACTGTGGCAGGAGCTTTCTGGGACAAATAAAAAGTCAAAATGTGTTAAAGGCATATGTTGTTGTGCATTTTCCCTGCATATAGACCTTGAACAGCATCAGTTGATAATTATACATTATTAAATGTTGTATTTAATGAGCCACAACTGCCTTCAGTGACAAGGGGTCACATTTATTATTAATTAGCATATTGCACCACACATTTTCCATGCCACCATCTCTAGTGCTGTTTGTGTGGCAAAATGCTGCAAAATACCATTCGCAGGGTGTGTATATCTCTGTATGTTATTACATGTAATTTTTGGTAGTGCTTTTTGGGAAGATCATGAACATGTGTGTTTGAAATTTTTTGAAGTTTTGAAAGCTGAGAAAGCTCATTTTTAAAACCCTGATATTTTGTCACCCTGAATATTTCTGATTTTTGTGCAATTGTCTGCCCTGTTGGATGAGACATTTATATACATGACCCTTATAATAAAATGTGCACTAGCACATATTTTCTATCATATTATCTATATATTTCTTTTGTAACTTTTTAAATTAAATATGTCAGATTCGCTGCCCAAATGATAAGTTCAATTAATTAGGACTCATTATTATTGCCAAGGGAGGGGGTTATCACTCTTGAATTAATATTTTAAAAGAATGCTAAGGCAGCAGAAGCAAGCAACAGGACAACATCCAAATGCTAAATATATGTACCATGTACACAGAAAACATATATTCGCACACAGCATGACTTTTGTGCAAAGAATGGTTAAAGTAATCCAAGTGTGTGAAAAAAAAAACTCTTCCTAAAATTCTTGGAAACAGATTCCCACACCTAATTTCTTGTATCGGTTTAAGTCTTATTTTCCAACCACTTCTTTGAAAAACAATAGCCTTTTATTAGTTTTAATAACTATGCCCCCCCCCCTTGCTTTCCTTAGAAAATATTCTGGGGGTGTCGTGCCATCCAAAATATATTCCCCCTGGCCAAGCTGAAAGAGTTGGGATGAGAACTGTGGCGTCTTCTATGGAAATATTCCGTTCCCACAGTCCCACCCAAATTCTCTTGATTTATCCTTGCGTAGTTTGGGAAAATGTTTATGTTTTATTGTAGTGGAACAAAACCCAACGAATTGTTGCGCAAATAATTATACAAATGTTATTCTTCCGATTGGGGAGCATTATTGCCTGAGGAGCATCACTTTGCTCCAAATTATGGTTCCCATCAGTTTAGTACTTTAAATACTGATGTGTAGCAATTTAGTAACTTCACTCTTTCTGCCCAGAAAGAACTTATATTACAAAATCTGTAAAGAAGCAAAGAATTTTGCCCTGGATGTATTTGTTTCAGACCTGGGGGCAAATATGTACTTAGAGCTCTGTACTAATTGTATTCGGTGTTGTGGTCACCTGTCACTCTGAGCTACACGTTGGGGCTACTATAGGTGATACATATGTGACCTTATTACAAAAAGCTACAACGCATTGTGGTTTTTGGAAATCCCCTGGTGCTCTGTATGTTTGTGTTTCAAAATACAATGTCGTTTCTACAAGGAACTGCGATCTAGAGAAGCAGTGATCTGATATTTGATCCGTGTAGCAGCAGAGACTCTGCGATTTCCATCTTTTCTGGCCCATCAAATAACCCCCTAGTATAAAACAGACATGAAATTAAAATGAAATTAGAAAATAAAGTGAAGTCTGACTTCCATCTTTTAGTATTCCATTATTCTTAGTATGGTTTGAAAGAACAGATTTAATGACTATATATATATATATATATATATATATATAGTTATATTATTGGAGTAATAACCCACAAAAGTAACTGTAGCTATTAATTGATAAGTAGTGCACTTGTGCTTTGTGTTGCATTAATATGGGCTGGCACACTACATGTCTGCGCTTGCACCTGCTGGCACCTTCCTGGCACACAGACTTAGAGCCGGCTGTGTATATGTTTAGGTATCCCATATCAGCAGCACATTCAGCCAGGGGCACTCAGCTCTGACTTCAGCGCCAAGTTTACAGTACACAAACCAAAATCGTGGGTTGAATTGTTTTCTATTTCAGATAATGATTTATCTCAAGTTCTCCCGGTTCAGAGAATGCAGTTCTACTGATTTCTTTGTTTTCACTGTATATAGAACACCTGCTCTTCTTCTTATCTGTAAACTTGCTGATGCCCACAACATGGGATAAACTGACAGACAACCTGGAGATGTGAGCGCAAAATGAATGAATTTGCCCCCATCATCTAGAAGTGTTCACAACTAAACATTTCGTTAGAATTCGATGCGAATTATTGATAAATAAGAAATAGGTGTACAAATAAGCGTGTGAATCCAGCAGAACCATTACGCTTTTCGGTGGGGAATTAAATGTGAGCTGCTTGTAGACATTGCCAATAGCTGGCTGTTTTATTTTACTTTTCAGCAATGTTATTCTTGCTTGCGGTTTGAGTAGAAAAAAAAAAGGATGGGGTTTTGTAACTGTATAAACCATTGTATTTAAAATGTTCAGTTGTCGGAATTGATCCAGTGTATGACTGGTATTTACTCGGAATAAAACAGCCGCACAATTCCGGTGTATTTTCCTCACCCACTGACACAAATGTATGTAAATGTGCCCTAAATAATATGAAAATGTGCAGGTGCTAAAATCCACCTTCCTGTCCCCTTGTCACGTTTTATGGAAAGTCTGAGTTATTGTAAAATCCGAATTAACACTAAAGGAAGTCGAATCACTGCTATTCATTCACTCAACAATATTTTTGTTCGATTCGAGTGAATCGCTTTTAAACAAACTCGCAGGTATAACAACCAGAACTTTCCTGTGTTTGGGGTAAATCAGACTCACTTGATGAAACAAATGTTTCTTTAATTCTCCTCGGTCTTTTTCCTTTGTGTTCTTTATTGATTGCAATCTAGAGGTATATTTACAACATAACATTCCATCCTCGGGTTATTTATCACTGGGGCGCATTGTTCTTGCAAACAAACGCCTTGCAGATTTAGGAGATAATAGGGGTTAACGGCGACTGTCGCTAAAGAAGGCGTTGCGATACGCTACAGGCACCGCGAGGGCAAAAGGAGGGGCATGTCATCCACAGGGAAGGGCTTTCTCGACCTCAATGACCAATAAAAGCTTGCACTGCCCTCCCAAGCAGCCAATCAGCGCGGAGAATCCTTAAAACTTCTGTGTATAGTGTAGCAGCGCTTTGAGTGCTGTGTGCCAGGCAGCTATTAAAGCTCGCGCTCTGAGTCACAGTTAGAAGCAGGCTAGTAACCAGCCGATTAGCAGCTCCATCTCTCTGTCAGGAGCACCAACCTGGATCAAAGGAATATTCAGACCCAGATCTACACACAGCAGTGGAGTAAATATCCCACCACTAAGGGAACTGCACAATCTCCAGATCGCTGGACTTGCCTGGATCTGCTTTTGCACCACCTGGAACAGGTAAGTCGCAGGCTTCCAATACGGCCAACAAGAACAGCACGGCTAGTTGTGTAGAAAAAGGTCTGTGTGACTGGATGTTACATCGCTGCATGGTGTGTGTGTGTCTGATTGTGAGCCCCAATATAGCACAGTAAGGAGAAAGAAAGAGAGAAAAATAAAGGCATCATAAAATAAGTCTGTGTTCTTGGGAATGAAGTCGTAGAACTCTCTGTGGCTAAAAACGTACAGTTCAGCGCTACGGGCACGAGGAGAGACGCAACGAATTCACTATAGTATTTACATACACTATACATACACTCATACAGTTACTACATATTGTGACTCATTTACTTAGAGAATCACAGATTGACCCTCCTTTCTCTCTGGGCCCTATAGTCAAGTTTGGAGTCTGTTGATTATCCCTGATCAGAGAGTCACATGCTGTCAGCCAGGGCTCAGCAAGAAATTTAAATGAGAGAAACAACAAGATTCCCTTCTAGTAATAATAGACATAAAATAATATATATATATATATAGATAAGGGGAGTGGCAGGGCAGATTTATAGAAGATAGAAAGCAGTGGGTGGGTGGGTAAGAATAAAGATGATCCGTAGGTAGAGAGATACAAGCATAGGGATGGTAGTGAAAATCTGACAGTTGTTCTGCCCTTAGGGAGAGAGAAGAAGCCAAAAGCAGGACCTGGCTGTAGTCAGAGGGCAGCTGGAGATGTACGAGATGAAGGCACCTGCTGCCCCATCCTCTTCCTCGTCCAACCCTTCCTCCTCTCCTCTGTCCTCCTACTGTTCATCCTTGGCCGGGGACTCAGAAATAGACGTGGAGAGCCTGGAGATGGAGGGAGATGGGCAGCCTGAGCACTGCAGGGCAGTTGGGCGCCTTGATGATGAAGATGAAGATGAGGAGGAACAGGAAGGGTTCGATGGAGCCCCGGCCAGTAAACTGGAGCATCAGAAAGCCAATGAAAAGGGAGGCGAACAAAGGAAGCTGAGCAGGACCCCCAAATGTGCCAGGTGCAGGAACCACGGGGTAGTGTCGTGTCTGAAAGGCCACAAACGATTCTGCCGCTGGAGGGACTGCCAGTGTGCCAACTGCCTGCTGGTGGTGGAGAGACAGCGTGTCATGGCTGCACAGGTGGCACTCAGGAGGCAACAGGCCACAGAGGTGAGTGACAAGGGAGATCATTCACAGTGTCACATACTCACATTCCTGTCTCTTGTCATCTACATTCTGCCCTCTCCAATGTACATAACGGCCTATATCATCGCTTGTGGCTCTAATGTTCCAATCTAATATGCCTTTCCAATTGATATTTTTGTTTAGCCACATTATTGTCCTTGCCTTAAATCACCATCATCCCAGTTAATCTTGTACGTACATTATGATACTAAGGACCTCATGGCAGTCTTATTTATTATAGGGCGCTATGGGCTCTACTCTGTGTCATATAATCTCAAACTCAGGTTCGATGGGTCTGGCATAACTTGAACCGAATAAACGGGTATCTGAATTCACCCCAGACACCAATGCTGTGCAGTGGGAAGGAAAGCGGTGCCTATCATAACTATGACGGTCAAATGGAGCAGTCTGGCACTGAGCAAGACCGCATTATTAGCATTTACAAATGATTACCGTTATTCGTTGAATTAGAAATATCAGAATCGAAATAGCTTCAGACTGGCCTTAATTTGTAATCGTATAAACAGATAACTGAGAAGCTCCGACCATACCCGATTGCTCGTGTTCTGTTCTTTGCGCTGTTCTAGACTGGCGCAGAGGCTCCAAATGTACTCGCTAACATTGCCATACACGTGACGCAATGGCTCCAGCAGGTGCCAGGCACAAGCCAGACTGGCTATATATATATATTTCTATTGATTTGAATTCACTTTACTTTTTCCATACACGAACAGGATTTCCTCTTGGCACGTTGCCCTTGTAACGCACACACCTAAACTTTCATTCCCACTGTGCCAATGTATCAATGTGCCCAAGCCACTTGTATTTATGCACAAAATAAATATCTTCATGTTTTCTACTTTTCTTCTACCTATGTTTATTTTAACATCTCGACACATTTATAGAAATGAGGCAACGATGAACTAATGATTGCCTTGCACCACTCTTTGATTTTGTGCACAAATGCCTCCATAGAATGAGCAGAACAGGACAGATTGTGGGTGCAGCAAGCAAATGGTCTGGGAACAGATTTCCTGTGACCCCTTATACAAGTTTGTTTGATTGTTTGCTGCACTTACTTTAAGAAATACCATTTGTTAAGTGCAGCAAAACAGTTCAACTGCGCGGTCTGTTTTGTGTTGAAACTAATAAATATTCCCTTGAACATTTTATGGTGTTTGTTGTAGGTAAAAGTCACTGGTTTCCGGATGAGAGGAAGCCAAGTTTAAATAGAAATACAGTCTATTTTCACTAGTTAAACTAATTGTGGGGTTTTATTGACATTGCAACAGGGACTGATCAGGCGCACTTTTACGCTAGTTTGATCGCTTATGCGCTTTCTTTTATTTCTTTTATAGGATAAGAAAGGTCTGTCCTCAAAGCCCAGCATCACAGAGCGCAAACCAGTGTATCAGAGACACATTCGCCCCCCGAGCTTACTGGCCAAGAGTATCCTGGAAGGTAAGTCATCCTCCACCCTCTCCCTAAATATTCATTTTCTCACTTTTTATAAGCCTCCTATAACTTCACTGAGGATGTACTCCCTGTACTCCATAGTTATTTCTGCTTATATGTTCTTAGATACTCTATTTAAAAACTCTAAGCTAAATAAGCAAATGACACATTATTACAAAGTATTCATATGATTTAGAGAAATACAGTATTCCATTTTGTTATGCTTTTCGTTAATGCAGCAAAGAGATTGTAACAATATAAAATCACAGTATAAAATGCTTAGAAGACGTGGGGAAAGTGAGCTAAATACAGTAACCCAGTCCTTGACATAAAACACACACCCCAGTGACACTATAGAAGGCAATACTGTTCTGCTGTATCTTTTTATGACATGTTTCTTTGATTTGCTTGCCCCATATAATCCACATTTATAGTCTGTACGCCTGTGATGTATTAATCGCATCTCGTCGCACGCTCTCTGGGCACCTACTTGCATACTTTATGCAAATATTTCCCATTATGAATCAAGCTGGGGAAATTCTAGGAAATACATTTAGATTTTGATGCTGCCAGGTCTAACACTTTACCATACCAAAACACAAGCTAGATGCCGAATATATAAATATACAAATTATTTTTAATTTAATTAATATTTTTTTATTATTAATTTATGAATTGCCTGAAGGCGACTAGACGCTGCTGTTAGTCAGGTGTGAGTTTACACACTGTTAGAGTAAAGAAAAGAAATAAGAGCATTGTTTTGTCTTTTCACTTGCAAATTGCCCTGCTGTTCGCAAAATGCCAGATAAACGCTTCGCATAGACGAATGCGAGCGCACAGCTCATTAATAGAGGGAAATATAGACACAAATTTGTCCAGGGAAAAATACATGATGAATGTTGAGTGGTTGATGGGGCAACAGGCAATCAGAGGCGCTAATGAGGCGTGACTCCAGGGCTGTAGGTGCGCTAATAGCACCTCTCACTCTATTATAAACCGCTTCATCTGTACAATTCCGCGTTTTCAATCTCATCTTCTTGCTCTCTCTCTTAACTGTCTGTCTTTTTTCTCTTTTCTCCTAGTTTCCCTTCGAGTCTCTTCTCATCTGTAACTCTTTCTTCAGTCTGATCTGTGGGTAGGACAAAACCATACCATGGATCCTAGGTATAGAAATCTTTTCCTGACATTAAAGTCTGGCCAAGGGCAGGATACAGGGCTGATATAAATAATGTCTGGGTAATGAGGGCAAGCTATTTGTCACTAATAAATCTGGTAGTCCTCATTTGAGCTTGCCCCCTTTAGCATAGGCTAAAGAGGAATATTTCTACCAAAAGATAAATATTCTGGCAGCAGTGAGAAGACCTCTCTTTATATAATTATATTAATTATATACTTATATATAAAAGAAACAACACAAACCTAAACTGTAAAATGTCAGGAATCAGGATATGATAAATACAAGGAGTCAGGTGATCATATATTTTGTACAAGCCAGAGAAACCCAAAGTTTATATATCAGCGCCTACTACAACAGAGAAAGAAACAAAAACAACAAAATAGTGCAATATATTTCAATATTACACCAACACCCAGTGTCCAAGTTGTTTTCTTGAGGTGTATTTCCCCTTTAAACTTCCACAGAAACCCAATTTGCCTATCTTTATTTGTCATATGGCTTATTTAGCATGGTTTTGTGGCCTTAATATTCTGAATTAAAGGGGCTGTTAATCTTCAAAACCATTTTTTTTTCAGTTTCATTGTTTTCAGATTGTTCACCAGAAATAAAGACTTTTTCAATTGCTTTTCATGTTTTACTTTTTTACTGTTTTTTCAAAATTGAAGTTTAATGTTCCCTTTTATATTGTTTCAGTCTGGCAGCCCAGTAATCCAGGTGCAGATTCTGAACTGTTACAATTTTATATATTAGTTCCTACATTTCTCAGCAGTATCATTGGAATATTAGCAACTATTGTATCAATACAGCAGTATCATTGGAATATTAGCAACTATTGTATCAATATTAACAGCTGCTTTTAATGGAACTCAGGGATTCGGCACAGCAACACCAGAGATAAAAAATGTATCAATTTATGTAATTTATTTAGAAGAGTTCACAGAGTTGGTGACCCCCCGTCTCCCAGAGCTGCTTTAGAAAGACATAAGAAGATGAAAAATTAAAGTTTAACCATAAATATTAGAAAAATTGTTATAAATCGAAAAAGAAAAAAAGTCTTTATTTCTGGTGAACTATCCAAAAACAATTGAAAAAAGTGTTGGAAGGTGAACAACCCCTCAGTCATAGGCAGAGACTAATGTATAATAACTACATAGTTATAAGATCTCCCATGCAAATCTATCTATTGGTAGCCTCCCCATACAAACATTCTCCCTTCCTTCCTGGAACTAGGTTTCTTATATGCCTATTGTTTGTACAGTGGTTATACTATAGTCAATTTCTATCAACTTTGTAAGCATGCTGTGTGCCTTTGTAAAATATTTTACACCATCTTTACATTTGCATTAAATCATTAGACAACTTTAGAAATATGCATTACATGGTGTACTGTGACATAACAGTGATGCTATGTGTATTTTAACACAGTCTTACTTTTGCTTACCTTTATTAATATACCCAATAATATTATTTGATATCATCATGTGCAAACACTGAATTCTATTTTGCTTGAGTTATCACAGATGCTTGTAATTCATGCAGCACTTTTTAAATACTGTACATGACTTGTTATTCTAGGTTACCGGCCAGTGCCAACTGATTCTTACCTGGGGACCAGCCCACCCTTGCCAGCCCCTGTGAGTGACAGGATGAGGAAGAGGAGAGCCTTTGCAGATAAGGAACTTGAGCACATCATGCTAGAGAGGGAGTTTAAGGAGAGAGAGATGTTGGAGGCCACTCAAGCCGCTGGACTTTTCTTACCTAACCGCATGGTTCATGCTGCTGAGTACAACTCCTACAAAGCAGCCTATGGACCCCCACAGGCTGACGTTCCTAGCAAGGACTTCTGCAATTTCCTTCCTACTTGCCTTGATCTTACAATGCAATATTCAGGGTCTGGGAATATGGAACTCATTTCCTCTAATGTCAGTGTTGCTGCAACATACAGACAATATCCTGTGCCTTCCAGGTTTTTGGTTTGGCCAAAGACTGGACCTATCAGTGATGCTCTTCTTTACCAACAGTGTCTATTAAATGCAACAGCTATGCAGACCTTGAAACCAGGGTCAAACTGGGACTCTAAGTCCAACCCAGTTATTGAATGTCAGCCTTCAGAACACGACTTGGTAGCTTCAAAAATAGATAATCCAGTCCTACATCATCATAATGATTATGGAAGCCTGCCGCAGGACAATGCAGAAAGGTCTGCCTTTTCAGCCCCCAAAAGAAGCTTCCCACTTATTTCCTCCAAGGACCACTTATCTACCCAGGACAGTTTAATGAGCAAAATTAGCAAAGAGGTCACAAAGCAGCCCTACCCTTTAAAATACAACCCATTCCATGCACTGCTTCAGCAGGCACATCTTGAAAAGTCATTGGAAGATCTAAAACCCCCATGCACCAAAGATCTCTACGAAGAGCCTGCAAAGAAATTCAGAGAATGTCCATCCAAAGAAATCCAGAAACACAAATTTACATTTGACAGACACAACAAGGACTGCTTCTTAGGAAAGGAGTCAGGAACAAAGCTAACTACTAATGAACCCTTACCCTTTTCTGTCGAGTCAATTCTCAAAAGGCCCTCAACAACAGTCAAGCGTTCTAGTCAGTAAATCGTCCTCAGCCCGTGCTCAATGGACTTGTTCATCCATCTCATCTTTATAGGTGCAGTTCTTGTACTGATAATCCTTTTGTACAGCATGACTGCTAGATATGTACATACAGCTACACTTTCTCTTTTGTAAAAAGTACCATATTTAAATGTAAAAATATGATCTGAATATATGAATGTAAACTATGTGAGTTCTGAATATATAATTATATATATAAATATATATATAATAAAATTCTCTAATAATTTTTCTTTTGTTTCTTTGAAAATCATTAAGATATTTTAAAAATTGTATAAGAAGCAAATGTTGTCCAATAACTGGTTCTTTATTTAACTGTAGTAAAGGTGCAAATGTACCGATTTTAAAAAATGGAGGGGTTTTCAGTGCTAACTTCAGTGACCATCACTTCATGACTTTGTCACCGAGAAATACAACATAACTGATTTTTTTGACATACTGTGATCTCCTAATATTTAAAGATAGGGCGTCACACTGGCCCCTACATGTTAAACCAACACATTGGAATATTTTGTTGAGATATTATAAAACACACCATTTTATTACTGTAACAGTGACAGCTAAAGATCATTGGTCCTACAAATAAGGACTGTGCAACCTCAGGCTTGCCAGTAGTGATGGGCAAATCTGACCAATTTTGCAGTGCCAAAAATTCATTGAAGTGTATGAGTATCAAATTTGTTTTGTTGCACAAAATTTTTTTTCACCCATTGCAGTCTCTGGCCTTAATTTTTGCGGCCACCTCAGTGAAAAATGACTACTTGCCAGCTCTTTGTAGGGGTGATTTTTAAACAGGGTCATAAACAATTAAAGTAGTATTATTCTACTGACACTGCAGTGTATCAAACTGCTTGTAGTGGGAACAGAAATTGTCCCAACTGGGGACGGCTTTGGGCTTTGAGGGGAACTATTCTGGGTGCAGCACATACTTGACTATGATTTTTATAGGAACGTGTCGGTATTGCTTTAAGACCTGTGAGTGTGAATTCCTTCCTTCTTTGCTGTGGATATATACAGTATATATATATATATAATTGTTTATATATATATATATATATATATATATATATATATATATATATATATATATATATATATATATATACATTTCTGACCCACACAATGAAATTGATTCTGGGAACAGCTGGAACGGTACAGATTCTGATTTTAAGCATTAGGCTGCATGAAAATATATTAATAAAGTGCAAAAATCCCATATAGGATACATTTGTCAATAACAGTCAAACCAGAAAGCTGCATTTTTTTATCTCAAGGTTTGTTTAAGTTTTAACTACAAATTGTTAAACTACACTATAAAACTTATAGATATACCGTATAAATCAGCAGAAAGATACAAAGATTTCCTTAACTTATTCCTGGCAAAGAATAAAAATAATCATTTTTTTCTTACATTACAAGGGATGAAACTAGGGATGCAAAATTGTTTGCTGTTGAAACTGTAAGCTATGTTTTCAAATATCAGTGGTACATCATTCCACAAATACTGTAAGTATATACTGTAAGCATTGCAATGAGAAAAGCAACAAGCTTGGATTTACAACCGCTATTAATTTTACTCAAAGAATAACATTAGTGGCAAATCAATTGTACATTTATAAAGCTGAAGCATATAAAATAATGGCAAGAAAATGAAATAAGAAAATATGTAAAAAAAAATTGGTTTTCATTTTACACAAAGCACATTAGTGGGACATTGTACAGTTTTAAAGCTGAAGCATATGTAAAATTGTTGGTGGACTGCATAGAAAAATGCTCTTACCAGAATTACACTGGAATTCATGGCAAACCTTTTACAGGTAAATGGTGCAGTTAATTGAAATTAGTGGGAACAAAAAGTCACTTTAAATGACTTGTATACCAACAGAGCATATGTCATTATTTCTGTCAGCTCATTTTCTTGACTTTTTCGGGAATTATCTGACGAAAACTCAGACTTTATCGAATTATCTAGATAATAAGATCACGATGTCTAGAAACAACTTCTGGGACATCTGCCATTGACTTCAACATGACTTCGACAGGTTTGAGATGGAGTATTTTTGGATTTTTAGCAACTTTGGGTATAAATCTCTGAAAATTCAAGTTTTTTTTCTCTCTAAAAATTAGTTTTCCCCCTACAAACCTCGACCAGAAAAAATTGATTTTTAATCACCATATTTTTTCCTATAATGCAGAGCTCTTCTCAGAATTCAATGACACAATTGCTATAAATAGAATGTAATTGTGCCAACATTTTGCAAGTGTGGTTGGTGTCATTTTTGGTATTCTTTAGGTGCAAATCGCCTATTGACACAGACACTGAGGGAACCCTGGAGCTATTTCCTGGTCTAGAAGTGGCAGTAGCTCCAGGATTCCTCTGCATCAGTGGATGCAACTGTGCTCAATTCAGGACTGAGCGGCACTAAGCGCAACTATATGGAAGTGCAAACTGCCCATTTTGATGCAAGTGCCAGTGTAAGGGAAAGTAAAGGGAAAAAGACAATTAAAGAGTAGAATAAATAATAAGGAATAAATAATATAGAAAGGTATGAATCAGAGAATATAAAATATATAAAAGTAATGTAAAATATAATAGGAAATTGACATATTCTTTGTAGAGCAAACAGGCCACATTTGGTAGTACTTATTCATGTGGAGGCATAGTTCAAAATATATTAATTTCGTAAACCCATGCCCTCTGCACAAGGAATCTATTATAAATGAGGGCTATTATTTTGCTATTTCAGAGGCAAATTAAAGGAAAGCATAATACATGTTATTTGGATCTGAGCACTTTATGAGCTTGTTGCTGCATCCCAACAATGTGCTTCAGTCATAAAACTGGTCATTTATAGTTCCCAAATCATTTAATACATTTGTTGTGAAAAAGTGCAGTAATATGTAATAGCTGAATTCTTCTTCTTTTTTTTTTTTTTTTACTTCTGGCTCATTGGTTAAAATCTAACCAAAAATAGCAATGACAGCATTTACTGCCCTTTCACACATCAGTATTTTTCTGTTTAATTGAAATAAATATAAATACGCCATGAAATATTTTTAATTGATATTAGCACTTGAAGGGGTAATTATCCTTAAAACAAATATTTGAAGGTAGATTTATCAAAAAGTGACTTTCCAATATTTTTTTCTAACCTAATTAAAAAAACTTGAAAACCTAGAATGTGCGCTTATTTATTAAAGAAATGTGATCACATAAAAATGTGAAGAAAAAAAAATCACATTTTATCCATCATTTACCAAATTTCAAATTGATCTTGAAAACTTTTATTGAGAACTAGCTTTAATTTTGATAATACAACTCTCAATGATTTCAATATGAATTAATCAGCTTTCAGATTGCAAATATTTGAGTTCTTAATAAATCTCGAAAATTGAAGGTCCAGAAAGTGGAACTGGGGATTTTTGCCACAAAAAACATTGTGGTAAACAGTCAAATTTTTTTCAAAGTTTCAATTGGTCTTTTTAGTCCATATTTTGCGTTATTTGCATTATTTACATTTTTCGTTGAGCAGCTGTCAGACTTTGACTTTGCTGATTGCAAGGGAGTGATTATCCTAGCAACCAGACAGCAGTTGGGAAGTCAGAAAGGATGATGAAAAGACTCAATACGAATATGCACAAGAAATACTAAGAATAAACATAAACTTCAGTTCTGGAAAATGAAAAATAGCAATTTTATTATTCATAAAACCTAAATAAAAAATAAAGACTGGTTGAGCATTTGCTTAAATATGTCCTTTCATAATGTACAAAAATGTGCTTGATGGTGAATTTCTTTTACATTATTGGCTTTTATTTTAGTAAGAAAATACACAATTTTTTTGTTTAACTGCCTTGAGGAAGGTCACATGAGATGACCTTAATGTTGAACTAATTCAATAAAAAGTTGTATTGTGTATTTAAGTCCTGAGAGTGCAGAGAATCACCTTTATTGCTGTCTTCTGACAGGCACCTTGGCATGAAAAAGCACACAAGCCACACCAAGCATACAACATTTCACGCTGAAGTTTATTTACTTTTTTCATGCTCTTACATTCCTTTTCGTTCTACTATATTTAAACTATAATTAATAACAGGCGCTGAGCTGGTTTGTACTTACATTGCGTGATTTTCAGAGCCTCGTCATTTATTTTCAAGTTTAAACTTAGATGAACTAAATGAAAAACAGATATATATATATATTTAAAAAAGGGATGTGAATTTCTCTTTCCTAAGGCCTGCTAATAATAAACACAACCATTTCGACCCAAACCACCTAGCTCAGACCTGGCCTGAACATGCTGTGATCTCTTCTATAGCAGCACCTGACTCCACCTATGTCTGACATTACAAGGGGCAGGGCAGGTTTGGGAGTTTGGGCCGGAAGGGCCCATGAGGACTGGGGTACATCAGTGGGCCAATCCAACATTGGCATAAACAGTATCTGTACTGCCAAAAGCTAATATACATGTTTTATTTTTTTTACACAGACATACCTAATTCTACAGATTGAAGACCGCTACCTCACATTGTTCTATTGTGAAGTGATGAATTTTGTCTGGATTTATTTCTATAGTGGGTGGTACACAGATTCACTAGAAAGCACTTTCAGAATCCATTACTGCACAATGGAAAGAGGTGAGGGAGGAGTTGCATCATACTGTGAGCCTAAAGGGGGTGGGAAACATATTTATTGCTGAAAATTCCAATATTGTCCATGTACATGAACCCAGATGAATGAGCGCATCACAAAAAGGCGGGGGGGTTTGTTATATTTTCCCTTTAATACTGAGAAATGAGTATACTGAGAAACTATTTAAATACATGATGTTCCTTTTTATCGTTACTGGACATTTGCAATGAATTTATTTTCTGAATGCCTTAATGGTAATCAAAAACAATCTTAGAAAATGTCTTGAAATATATTGAACCAAATGCAGTAAATGTAACAAAACCATTAATCTCCAGAATAGCATTTTTATTAAATGGAGAATACTACCTTATCTTGGCCTATTTTCTTGTACAGTTTTTTTGACATTTGCCAGAAAATTCACAGAGAATATTGACCTATTTATTACTCAAATCATTTTTGCTTTGAAATGTTCTGCAGGGTACTATATGCCAAAGATGATTCACACTTCCAGGCTCCAATTCCAGTATTTACTGTAGATGATTGAGGAGTTTATTTCTCTTTTAACTATAGAAGAAGACGATTGTGAATAATACACCACATATACCCCACCCAGACCCTTCTTTCTAAGGGTGAAATCCCAGTTATTATTTTCTAAATAATTTATTATAAGATTTTTGCTTCTTTGAGCACTGAAACCTCTCTTTCAGACTGATTCATTTGGGTTATGGGAAGCTATTTCATAAGGGTAATGGTTCAGGTCACATCTCATATTGCCCGAAATGTAAACATGAAAATGTGGACCTGTTCCATTATTTATGGAGTTGTCCCCAAGTCGAGTTGGTCTGGCAAAGACTAAAAGATTTTCTTTGTTTGAAGTTAAAAATATGCTTTACACTCTCTCCAGCGTATGCTCTCTTAAATATAGGCTCCCCTTTTATTTCTGGAATAAACCAGTGTAAACCCAATACTAAAGAATTAAAATCGATTCATCGTTTTTGTTGCTGCTACGAAGAAAACTCTTCTTCTATATTGGCTTTTGGAAGCACAGATTTTTAGATAATTGGTCTCTTTTCTTCAAACAAATTGATCCTTGTCATGAGATTGAAATCTTAGGGATATTACAAATCTAATAGTTTTACATGTAAAGTGTCTCTATTAATTCAAGGCTATTTTTGATATTTGATTCTGCTATATTGGATAATAGTTCTTTTCATTTAAATCTGTAAAACCGCTGAGTGAGGTTTTGGTTTATTTTGTTTTTTATTATTTATTTCCCTTTTATTTTATATGCTATGTTATCTATTTTCCATTGGAATCTTTGATTTTAAGGGGCACATTTACTAAGCTCGAGTGAAGGATTCGAAGTAAAAAAAACTTCGAATTTTGAAGTTTTTTTTTGGGTATTTCGACCATCAAATAGGCTACTTCGACCTTCGACTACGACTTCAACTTCAATTCGAACAATTCGACCATTCGATAGTCGTAGTACTGTCTCTTTAAAAAAAACTTCGACTACCTACTTCGCCACTTTAAACCTACCAAGCTACAATGTTAGCCTATGGGGACCTTCGCCATAAATTTGCTAAGCTTTTTCTGATCGAAGGAAAATCCTTCGATCGATAGATTAAAATCCTTCGAATCGTTCAATTCGAAGGATTTAATAGTTCGATCGAACGATTTTTCCTTTGATCGTTCGATCAAAGTATTTGCAGTAAATCCTTCAACTCCGATATTCGAAGTCGACGGATTTTACTTTGACACTTAGTAAATGTGCCCCCTAAGTATACTATATGCAATTATTTGTGCAATTCTGTGATATATCATGCAGCAATGTATATTCTTCATCTATCTTTATCTTGACATACTTAATATGTGAATCATAATCTGTTGGGTTTATAAAAACCCAACAAAAATGTTGGAAAAGAAAGAATGCAGGAATACTGCTGAGGCCAGTATAGCCCGTTTATTATGTATTCAATGCAATTGATAATGACCACAGAAATTTGGAGTTGTGGGGATTATGAAGAGTTCATTATTCCCCTAAAACATGGGGGTCTGTATGCAAATGCTGCCCTTGCAATCCATTATAGAAAAATGCATTAGAAATGACATTTATATATTCCATAATGTAACGATGGATAGTTTTCTTAGACTTAACTGGGCTTTAGTGATGGCGTAGACACGATAGGCAACTGGCAGCTATCGATTTATACAGTCTATATATTGAAGACGCTCTTACTGGGGGTAATTTAGGCTTCTGACTTTCTGTGGGACTCTCCACGTATATTACAATACTGTCATTGGTCAGCCGAAGTGTCCCTTGGGTCTTCTTGCTCAATATCACAAAAACAGATTCATTCATATAGCCTCTCTAAAGTATAAATATTTTTTATAACATGCTCTGTTTATATTTGAAACATGTTTCTGTTAAGCAAAAGTCATCTTTTGTCATTATGAGTGAGTGAAATTCGTGGATGGGAGTTAGGTTGTTTTAATAAAAAAAATAAGATCAATTTAAATTTTAGTAAAATACTCCCTGCGAGTTTTTTCGAATTAGAAAAAACCTCTAACAAATTTGAATTGTGATAAATAAGCCTACTATTGTTATAAGGCCATTATTAGAAGCACAAATGTATTACAGGTGTGGGACCTGTTATCCAGAATGCTCGGGACTTGGGGTTTTCCAGATAAAGAATCTCTCCGTAATTTGGATCTTCATCGTTATATTTTTTTATTATTCAGCTGTGATACAGTATTTGGAGACAAGATGTCCTGATGTCATTGCCATAGGGATATTTACTTGAATTTAAAATGAAGATAGCTGATTATGTGAGAATTGGAGGACCCTGGTTTATTACATTTATTTTATTTAAGTTTTGAAATTAAGTGAACTATCCTTTCTAGCTTGTTTAAGAAATCGGTCCAAAAATACAGGCGGTTGGATGTCAGTAATACAAAATTCCCAGAAATGATTCTTCTTACATGCAGTTTATTTATTTTTTGTTTGCGTGTATTTCCCTTTATAGTTACAGTGTGTTTCTAAAGTAACAGAAATATTGTACCAATTATGATGTAATTAACATGATCCCTGCATGATCAGTATTCTGGCATGTTTCTGCTGACTCCACAGTTAAATGTAGGAAAATGTGTACATGGTGTAAACCACACTTGAAATGCAAAGTTCATCTTAGAATGCATCATATATCTAATGGGTTGGAAGTGACAGCTTTTTGTTATTTTGGACACCAATCAGCTAGGCTTCCATTACAAGCAGAGTAATATTTACAGTGCTTTGAAGGCATAAGTCAAAGGGCCAAGAATCTTTCTAGCCAGTACAATAAATATACACTTTGTTCCACAAAGCTTGTCATTTCCAGCACAGACAAATGTGGCTTTTTCTCTTCCTGTTTTACACTTTAGCAGACACTATTCTTCCTATCTGGCAATGACTCACTTCCCGGTTACATCACATTCTATTCATAGATGGAGAGTAAATCCAAGATAAATCCTATTACTTGTGCCCGTGGGGAGTCATTGGAGCATATCAATATAAAGTTACATTACACAGCTAATGCATCCATGTACTAATTACAATGAGCTGAAGTTTGAGAACATGCAGAAATTAACATTCCAGCTGCTGATAGGAGTATAACTGAGTGGTGGGAAATACTGATTTCCTTAACTCCCTGTGCTGTTGCCCCTCGCTTACCACAGAGTATGCGCATGGAAAATCTCACTTAAACCATAACTGGAAAAATAAGTTTGACAAATATATCCATAAAACTGCAAAATCCTAAAAGGTGCCATCAGTTTCAGAAGTATAATTTTAAACAAAGTCACCATGTTTGATTTTTGCAATTAACTGCTTTTCACCTAGAATTTCATGTACACAAATAGTTGATTCTCATTACGCAATTGTAAATTATAATTTGCAGTTGTGCTGAATGTTTTCAGAGTCTGCCTGGTATTGTTTTTGGTATTTGGCAATATCCAAGTGACATGTGTGCCCTAGTCGTTTGCCGCAACTGAACTGCGCAGATTGCTACAGGTCACTGAGGGAACCCTGGAGCTAGTCTTTAGTCTTTATCTGGAGGTGGTGGCAGCTCTAGGGTTCTCCTGGGTCAATTCCGAATGGAAGGCAGGAAGGACTGAACGGCACCAAGGGCAACTATACGGAAGGAGCTCATTTTGATAAAAGTAAATTCAAGGGTTGTTTACAAAAACTTGATTTTTTTTTCTGGTCGGGCTTTTTGTGGAAAAAAAAAAAATCAATTTTTTTAAAGATTTATTATACCCCGAATCAGAATTCAAAATATGAAAGTCTGTCATCTCAAACCTGTCGAAGTCATGTATAAGTCAATGGCAGATGTCCCTATGCCAACTTGAAGATATTGTACTTTGCACTGGGTTTAGCCCGATCTGAAAAATACGGGGTTTTCAGGCAATAACATGAAAAATTAGAGCGATTTGGGAGAAAAGTCCGAAAATATCACGTGATTTCAGATTTTCGCTTGATTTTATTGAATTTCTTCCAGATGTATTTTTTCTCTAGTTATTTTAATGATAAATATGGCAAAATCATGGATGGAAGTTTGGTCAAGCTTTTTTTTGTTAAAAAAACGAGCTCAAATCTGATTTTAGTAAATAACCCCCTTAGTGAGAGTGGTTTAACACACAAACCACTGTAGGAGAAAATGGCAAATTGCCTGCTGCGCTTGTGGATTTAAATGATGCAGAGCACTGAAAGAACCCTGGAGCTACCTACCACCGTTTCTGAAAGTGGCAGTAGCGGCAGGGTTTCCCTGTGTCAATAGGCACGAAATGCAAAGCAGAAAGGACTGAGCAGTGCAGAGGGCATAAAGAAGTGCGAAGAATGCTGACACAAGTACATTTAATGGACATTCAACAAACAATCCATACACAAGTGGTCAGTTACAACCCTAATAATATATACCAAAGGCCACTAACTCTAGCTGTGCTTATATATTGCCTCTTTATCAATTCAATAATTAAATATATATTCAGAAGAAGTACATGCACAGTGTGCATCACTGTCTAATGGAGACTACCACACTGCTATTTTATTGCACTACAACATGTTCATCGTGTTAGTTGTGTATTTAAGACTTGGCAAAATTACTAAAAGTATTGGGCCTATTTATTAAGATGCAAGACATTTTCATAACATTCAGCATATTTTGAATTTGCATGTCACACCCAGCAGAGCAGAGCAGAGGTTGACCTGAAAATGCCTTCTTTATCATATTTGGGCCAAGCTTTGCTCCTTTGTGTGTGAGAGCACGCAATCAGATCTTATTCAAATAAATTGAAATCAAACTCAGAGCAGACTAGGAGCAGCGGAGCCAATACTCAGACTACTCTTGGCCTTAAACCTTTCAGTCAGCTTTGCACCATAGTGTATACTACCATACAGCCTCTTGTTGTGCCTGGCTCTATTTATTTCCAGACAATTTGTACTTTATTTTCACTGCTGATTACATATTTGAATAAAATAATGCCAGGAATGCCCATTAGCAATGTGTCTAAGCAATTTGTCCAAACTTTGGAAAAATTCAATGCACACGAGTCCATCAAAGAAGTGTCAAGGTAAAACCAGCAAATGTATTTAGCTATGTTTAAAAGCAGGCATCTGAAACATTACATGATAAATAGCACGTAGTCATGGGAATAGCAACACAAACAAAAATGACCATATCAAAATCCTGGTCTATATGTCATCATATTGAGACAATCAATTCTTTCAAGCTTTACATGACTGTACATATAGCTAAAAAGTGCTGGAGGTGGTATAAAAATATCACCTTTATGCTACAGGCATTTGACAACTGAACTACAATAATGGTAAAGATATAGGGCTACGTTTTCCAAGCCACGTGGCAAAAATGTAACTAACTTATAAGATATGTTATTTGTCCAGTTTTGTCTTACTGCCTGACCATTGCTGCATGTATGGACCCCAAAGAAATCAGTTTAGAACATTCTGCAGTTTGTTTGGACAGAAAATCTGCTCTCTCATATTGTCCACTGGTGTGTAGATGAGGCATATTGGTAGATTTAAAATTTGCTCATAGAGTGAGAGAGTAGATAAATACGATTTTAGCATCCACGTATAGTGATTGGCGAATGTGTCCCAAAAAATGAGCTAAACGGTGAAAATATTCACTGCAAATTCATGAAACACATGAAGTCAAATAATTCTGACGTTTGACAATTTTGACACGAGTGACAATTTTTATACACGTGACTATTTGGTCCAAATGCATTAAAGTCAATGGGCTTTTGAATAATTTGGATGCGCAACAATTTTTATGCGCGCGTCAATTTTGCCTTTCCCCTTTTTTTTCCATTGTGGCTGATTTTTCACTGGCAAATTTTTGTCTGAGTTTCGTGAATTTATTCGCGGGTGGCTTAACTCCGAGAATCCTTGCCTGCCAAATTTATTTGCCCATCACTATCCATGTAGTATGCTAGATTGGACATGCAGACATTGGCCCCTATATGGTCGTCATTGGATTGACAGCAGAAGAAGCTTGCTTTGTTTTACTCTGTCGGAAGTACTGGAATGCGATCTCTTGTTCATAATTGTGGTATCCAGAAAGCTCCAACTATGAGAATAATACATAATAGATCCCATACCTGTTATGTTATGTTTTATTTAGTATTGCATGGCTGCTGTCCCTTCAAGATCAAATAAAAATGATAGTCAAAAGAAGCTGCATTTCCACTATACAGAACTGCAAGAAGTCGCAGTTGGACTTGGGTGTTTTACTACTGTTTGCTATTCTAATATATATCACTAGGACTAGGTCGATTTGAGAGCATTTTTACCAATGCAGGTGGCAGGGAGCTGTTACCTTCCCATTGTACTGTTGATAGGCTGCTGTGGAAAAATGGGTGGGATGATATCATGCTAACTTGCAGTTCAGCAGTCAAGAACGAGACTGAAGTTTTTCTGAGTCACATGACTGGGGGCACCTTGGAAACTAAGAACATGTCTAATCCCACACAAAATTTCAAAATTAAATATAAAAAAACATGCACAGTACAGAATGGATTCCAATAATTGATACTACCAGGGACAGCACAGGAAAATTTGTACCATGAACTGCAGCAAAGTTTCCAGAACTGCTTTGTGTTTTAAAAAAAGTGGTGTAGTGCCCAGGGTAAAGGTGAAATATTTCGGTAACTTGGGGTGCTTAACAAGTTGGACCCTGTTAGTTTTTACTTTCCTCTTCTTTCATTTTTCATGCTTAGCTATCCTTAAAGGGGTGGTTTGCCTTTACAGTAACTTTTAGTATGTTATAGAAGGGCTAATTCTAAGCAACCTTTCAAATGGCCTTCATTTTTAAAGTTTTGAATTATTTGCCTTCTTCCTCTGACTCTTTCCAGCTTTAAAATGGGGAGGGGGGTCACTGAGCCCATATAAAAAACATATTCCAGTCTCTTATTCAAATCAATGCATGGTTGCTAGGGTAATTTGGACCCTAGCAACCAGATTGCTGAAATTGCAAACTGGAGAGCTGCTGAATAAAAAGCTAAATAACTCAAAAACCACAAATAATAAAAAATGAAAACCAATTTGAAATTGTCTCAGAATAAAGCTCCCCATAGAGGCGACAATTCTTCTTGCCGAACGATATTAGGGAAGTCCGACCAATCCTTCGAAATTATCGTGTGGTTAGTGTGATTCGAACGATCGTACATCTTACGATTTTTTGGCGACATCTGTCAGGAAATTGATCGGCCAGGTCAAAAAATCTTTGTCGGTCCCAGTGCAATCTATCTATGTTTGCAGGGCCAAGCAGGCAGCTCCCCTTTGTTTTGCTGGCAAATTGGTCTTTTTAGTTGATGGTCAATTCGTACGATCGTTCAGAGAAAATCGTGAGGATCAAATCTTTTAAAAACCTCAACATCTGTGGCCACCTTAACACTTTCTATATCATACTAAAAGTTAATTGCTTAAGGTGAGCCATCCCTTCAATATAGTCATTATCAATATACTTTTCTAAATGAATTATTTATTTTTAAACTGAACTTAAAGTGAGTAACACAGCAAGCAGTTGCTTTCAGCTGGATTTTGTGTTATTGTTTTAAAATCCCAGTTCTATTATTGACTTAGCGATACTTTGATCAGAGATCACTTAGAGCTTCATTTACCCACGAGAAAACTGCAAATGAAAGGTTTTAGTTTTCAACCTGTCATTTGTTCAGTAATCTCTTCTAGCAGCTAAATGGTTCACTGGAGCAGCAAATCTTTGTATTTTCTTCAGAGAAAAAGAAATATGAATTTGTTCCTTGAAACATATTTTGCTATTTACGTGCAGCAGAGATATCCTGCTTCTGCTAGAGAGCGGCTTAGCTGCATCCGGGTGAATAAGATTTCTGTATTCAATTGGAGTTAAACAGGGCTGTAAGCTGATAAAATATTAGTGTAAAAGAAACAGGGTCACTGAGGGTAAAACAATAGAATGAAAAGCAAAAATGGAATTGTTTCAGAACTGGCCAGCCAAAAACTTAAAATTTTACTGAATTCTATATTCTGTTATGCTCTCTACTTGGAGTTAACATATTATAACAAGGCAACTTATTCTATTGGTGTCATAACCTTCGTTTTTGGCTACTATATTTAAAGAATAACTAAAACTTATTAGGCTAGACATAGCACACATTTTGTTTTGGGCTTCTGTACCAGCCCATAGTCTGATCATAGTCTGATCTGCCCCCCCTCCCCCGAAGAAATCCTTTCTGCTGATTCAAAACACATGTCCTGGTGGCTGCTGTCAGTTGCTTGAGTTGTTAAACAGGGACAGGTGCCTTATTAGTAATTAATTCATATTCACATTACATGGCAACATAGAATCCATTCCTTTCTGCACCAGCATTAATTATAATGAGCCCTGTGACATTGGCTACTGTGAAATATGATTTCCAAGCCCTAAGCTTAACATCTCAATTGTAGCCTAAAGCACAATCAAGCATGTACAGTGCTACTGGCACTCATAAGATGGACTAACAAGATCCAATATTGGGAGCTGCTTTGGAAAATATTGATAGAATGAATAACTAACATTAAATGGCTGCTGAATTTATAGGCTGGTACAGCATGTTCAGTATATGAATTAAGCATTTCTACCTTTATTCTACTTTAGAGTTTAGTTTTCCTTTAAGTTCAGGGCCAGAACTAGGGGTAGGTAGAGTAAGGGGGGGGGGCACCAGGCTTGTTCCTGCTCCGTCGCCTACCCCATATCCAGTTCCCCTCTCTGACTGTGTGCATTATAGCTTCGTCTTCTTTAGTCCTGCGCATGCGTGTGCTCATGATAAAGCTATGGTGTTTGTTATTTTTTGAGGGTCAAACCGGGAGACTGAAACTTCTCCATGTTTGATAATATAATTATGTACCTTGCAATGACCAAACATGGAGTCCCTCTCCCTTCTTATTTCAAGAGATAACAAAAACCATAGATATTTTGTAAAACAGTAGGAAAAAGTTCAACATAAGCTATATTCATTGAACTCATGCTGAACAAGGGGGCATACAAAACCTTTAAGGAAAAGCTAAGTGAGCCTGTATTAAAAGTAGACTCCCTTCAAAACACACATGAGCAAAGAGGAAGTATTGTCTTTTTTATTTGCATATTTTTTTTTTACTGGATTTTCTTTTTTTCAGAAGATATATGATTGTGTTGTCCCACATTCCCTTTCAATAATGTATACACTTTGGACTCAACTGAGATGCGGGAACAAGCCATACAGTACCTGGCATAATAAACCTTAGATATTGTTTTGAACACCTTCAAAAAAGGGTGTGGAACTGTTATCTATAATGTACACATCATACAGCAATCTGAAGTTTTATGTTTAGGAAACACAGGAGTCCTACACTCTTGCCCAATAAAATGGCTAGTACATGATTCAGCAGCAGCCTGGTGCTGGTGAGTGCAGGTTTGGTAAAGTTTCTGATTTTTCCTGTATTTCCTCAGCTAAACTGATCTTAAGGAGAACTTCACAAAGAATTAGGCTAGACATGCTACTAGTTCCACAAGTTCAAGGCAAATATAGCCTTGAATATATTTGCCCCTGAAGATCCCTATCTTCTTTTCTTCTGATGCTCTGGGTGGCTGTCAATTGCAGTAACTTAGAGATCAACTCCCAATATAGAGTTTATACATAAAATAAAAATTGTAAAAAAAGGTTGTTTAGTAACAATCAGCCCTGTAGCATCAGCTTCTATTCAGAGGAACCTTGTATTTTGCTGTTATAGGGCTGCCAGACCTCTAAGTTGATACAGTATGCTTAGTAAATAAAACAACAGCTTTTATAACTATATTATTTTTTAAGTTTTAACTCTCTTTAACTATAGAGAGAGTTTAACTATAGAATGTTCAGTAAGATAAAGGCATTCTAAGCATAGGGGGTACAACAAAATCTGTTGACCCATCTTAAAAAAATGTGCTTGAACTGACTGTCTTAGATCCTTGTCATCCCTCATCTAGTACTTGAATTCCCTAAACAACATTCTTTATAATTATTAGGATTATTATCAAGTAGTTTTAAAGCATCAACATATTCCACAGCATTGAATGCCAGTGAAGAAACCTATGAGGTTTTTAATTTCTATTCTATGAGTCTATAAACAATCCGGTTTCTATCACAGGAAGTGGAGAATGATTTTTCTGATCTTTTACTGTGAGAGTGCTCTAAAAGTGTGACTGTCACACCAGTTGTGTGACAATTAACAGAACTGAATCATGATGGGTGTGGACAGTGCAAAACAATTGGAGAACCACATCCCCGTTCACACATACACAAGTTTCGACAGCTCTATTTTCCAATATAAAATTAACTTTTATTTAGAATAGATATTCATTTTAAAGGAAACTAAAGGTTAATGAATATTGCTTGCAGGCAGGACATCATTTATTTGATAGAGAAAACATCTGTTTTACAGTAATCGGTTTAGAAACTAGTATAGTATTGGATAGTCTAGACTGTGTCCATTAGGTTTAGTAGGTATTTGTTCAGACTAGTGTATGAAATAAAGAATGATCTGTCCATGGCCAAAACTGTGATGTAAAAGAGTTTCATCATAACATAACCAAAATAATGCACCACCAATCAGTTTGTGATGAGGGTTTGGTAAGATCTTCCTCTTACAAGGAGGAATTTCCTTTGGCTGCTGTTGGACAATATGCTTAAATGGGTTGCCCCACTTGATCTGATCGTTGATGTGCGGGAAAAAAAATTGGGGGTCATCCTTATATGACCGACTTTGTAGGATTTTCCAAAATAAGTAATCTTAAACCATGGGACATGGGAGATTCTAAATCAGGGTAACTTGAAAATGAAAAGATAACAAGGGATTATAAGGTAATTTTTCTGAGAAAGGGAAACTAGTATAGTGGTAACTAAAGAGGTGGACTGCTTGGTTTGAGGACGTGGAATGAAAGTCAGTATGGGTAACAGTTTTTTCCTTCCCTTGGCAACTGTAAAAGGAACTGACTTGGAATGTTTAATATTTGCAGTTAAGAGATAATTAGTGACACAATGGGGGCTATTTATCAAGGTCCGAATTTATCTCAGTATTTCTAATATCAAACTTCGAGGAACTCCGAATTCCCGAATGGACCTTATTTATAAAGTCCGAAAAAATAAACTTCGGAGCTTTCCCCCGAAAACTCAGAATTGCTTGGAGATTTTTTTTGGAGTTTTTCGCGCAGAAACCCCAAAATCATCGGATATCGGTACGGACATCAGCGCAGGCATTGGAACCTTCCCCATTGACTTATACAGGACCTCGAGAGCTTTTAGATGCTGGGGTTTCAGATTCAGAGTTTTTAGACCATCAAAACTTAATAAATCTCGAAAAAATTTTAGTTTTTATTTTTACTCGGATAGGTTCGGATATTCAGAGCTTGATAAATAACCACTAATGTGCTCACTGGATAGCAACTTTTTGTTTGCAGCCTCCCTTGAAAATGGAGATCTGGCATACCTTTTCAATACACTGCTGTAAAAGATAATTTAGGGTTGCCTCCTGCCTAGTTAATGTTAGTTCTTACAAGTCTCTTTATTAAAGTAATTCAAATTTTCCAAATAATCCAATTTTTTTTAAAATGATTTCCTTTTTCTCTGTTATAATAAAACAGTACCTTGTCCTTGATCCAAACTAAGATATAATTAATCCTTATTGGAAGCAAAAACAGCCAATTGGGTTTATTTAATTTCTAGTAGACTTAAGGTATGGAGATCCAAATTATGGAAAAAGCCATATTCAGAAAACCCCAGGTCCCGTACCTGTACTGACAACCAACTAAGGAATTTTAAAAACAGGCAGATATATTGAATTTGTTTTAGTTTCTTTCCCATTTGTAATTCATCCCTATACCCAGTAGATGCTTCAATTTCTGCTAATTTATGTAAGGCTTGAAATATGATATCAAGGTAGCTATCTGTAAATATACACAGCACCACTATTGGAAAATGCTATACAGTATATAAAGCACCAGACAAACTGTAGAAAAGAATAATGTATTGACTACTATTATCTCAATACAGATTAAGATCTTTTGATAAACATCTATGATACCAACATATGGTGTGCGCTAAAACCATATGACACCAAAAGGTTCATTATAATTATTTTGGGTTATTTTAAACGTTATAACTTAAAAAAATAATTTCCTTCAGTTTAATAAAGTAAACACATTTTTACCACTATTTTCTAAATAATTCTACAAATTAAATCAGTATTTGCTTTTCTTGGGTCAGTGTGCTTCTGTGATGCAGGAGTAGAATTGCAGGCCCCCTGAAGTCTCCGATCATGTACTGGACTTGAAGATTCAGGGATATACACAGTTAAACTATAGACTCCAAAGCACTCATACAGTGCATCTGCTCTCCTGACTTTTTAACCACGGAGTGCTAGTTTATGACTTAGCTTAAGGATAAAAGAAGCAAGAAATGAAAGTTACAAAAAAAGTTTCCTTCTTCCTAAGTACATTCAGATGTCTGTCTCAGAGAGCACTTTGCACTGTGCAATTTTCATTCCAATATTTTTTTTCGTTTTAGCTTGTTTTTTATTTTAGTTTGCCTTTTTAGAAGATTTTTTTTCCTGGATATGTACATATAAAAATATAGATAATTGTAGTTCTGATACACTGTAAGACTCAGTACCAAGTGGATTGCTGTTTGCTGTTGTGTGAAATTAATGTTGGTCCAAAATACCCTACTACTAAATAGGTTACTGCCAGCTGTATGAGCTAATATGAGGATATGTTATAAACCAAGTAAACATTTTAATTTATTATTGTATATTTGCAAAATTATTTTTTATTACTTGCAAAAAGTGACCAGAAGGGAACTATGTACTATCATTGTAGATATGGATAACTAGAGTGTTATAAAAAAGGGGGAGGAACTGCTTTTGGGGTTTTGCACTTAAAGAGGCCTCACCAATCCCACAAAAAGAAATAAATGACAAAGTGACCGGATTACAGCACAACTGCATATTTATTGGCTGAGAGATAACTGGCGATGATGGGACTTAAATCCGACAGATGCTGGATGTGACAGATTAGCATGACTGCTACTGTCACAATCTCTCTTAGGTAGGTCATTTGCCGTTCTTTTATATTTAAAGTAGTGACTTGTGTTTGACTGCTACATTTCTCCCAGAGTGCTCTACAGTGGTCAAAATGTCATGTGTGCCATAGCCATTACATTATAAAAAGAAGAGCATGAGCTTCTAGTTATGATCATTAATTGGGAGTTTGATTTTAATAATCAGAAATGAAAAGTTAAGTATTAAGGACATGATTGTCCTTCATCCTGGTCAATTGGGTGGTGGTCCATGATTGATAGGAGTTCTTTTTCGAATCACAAATCCTTTGTTGTTATTTTTTTCTATTCTGAATGCAGCCAGAGGAGCAATCACCAAAATCAGGCCACCTTATTGATTTGCTTGCTAGAATTCACTGCACTACATGGATGGAGTACCTAGCATAGCCATTGATAATGTATTGTATAAATGTTATGTAAAGCGTAAGGGGCACATTTACTAAGGGTCGAATATCGAGGGTTAATTAACCCTCAATATTCGACCATCAAAGTAAAATATCGAAGTCGAAGGATTTACCGCATTTACTTCGATCGAACGATCGAAGGAAAAATCGTTCGATTGAACGATTAAATCAGATTCGAAGGATTTTAATCCATCGATCGATCGAACGATTCTCCTTCAATCAGAAATTGCTTAGAAAGCTTATGGGGAAGGTCCCCATAGGCTAACATTGGTGCTCGGTAGGTTTTAGGTGGTGAAGTAGGTGGTCGAAGTTTTTTTTTAAAGAGACAGTACTTCGACTATCGAATGGTCGAATAGTCGAGCGATTTTTAGTTTGAATGGTTCGTTTCGAAGTCGAAGTTGTAGTCGAAGGTCGAAGTAGCCAATTCGATGGTCGAAGTAGCCAAAAAAAACTTCGAAATTCGAAGTTTTTTTTTCATTCTAATCCTTCACTCGAGCTTAGTAAATGTGCCCCTAAATGTAGGTGCAGGGCACACTGGTAACTCACATATAGATCAGACCAAAGGTTTGCTGATGAAAGAATGAATACTTTATTTATACAATCATCTCTTGCGTTTCGTGTCACTAGGACACTTAATCATAGGCTTAACTATGATTAGCCTATGATTAAGTGTCCTAATGTCCTAGACATGGACACAGCCCTGTATATCTCAAAACAAACAGCAGCAAAATATCGCTCCTCCTTATTGTCACTTAGTGCCATTTGGCTTGTTGTTACAGTAGTTTCCAAATCAAATTGAAAAAAGTTAAAAAAAAAAAACACTTGAGGGTGAGACAGCTACTGTTGTAAATATTGCAGAACATTTTCCATTATTTCAGTAATGCCAAATAATTGCTTAATGTACACTTGTAGAGGTAGGTGATTGGGACTGTGCAATCTACCTGCACTTGGGACTTTCATCGACTTGTTTTATTAATGAAGTTATTTCAGCACTTGCATATTTCTAGTTTACTTGTACCTGGCACATTGACATAAGGATGTATAAAGAGCGAAGCTTAGATAGTCTACATATTTAATTACCAGAGAGTTTGTGTAGCATTTTACTAGACATATAATCTAACTTCCTATAGCCACAGCTTTATAAGACGTTCTGCAGGTACATTTCATCTTCAGATAATATGCACTGTATTAGGAGTATAAATTAAAGAGTAGGGTGGTTCAGAGGACAAGAATGAGTCAGAGAAGTAAATAAACTTTGTGTTATTTCCCACAATCATAGTTAAGTCATGTATATGGGTTTTCTGAGATTTCATAGATTTTTACTCACAAGCTTATCATTTTTTATGAGAGTTGTACAAGAAAAGGTTTAATGCTAAGTACATAAACCAGGCCCTAGCAACAGCCTTGTGCCACATGAAAAGCAAGTGGATCATAAACATAGCACATTTGCTTTGTACCAAATACTCTTTGTTATTCACAACACAACAATGGAATCCAGTATAGTTGAGATAATAATCATTCCTGCTTTTACTGTGGAGCATAGGAATGTTGGAAGCATTTGGTTTAAGTTGGACAAGTTGCATTGCAATTGGAGGGCTTTCTGAAAGCTATGTGAGGTGTAATAAAATTTCAATGAGGTATTAAGACAGTGTGTGGCAGTTTAACACCTGCCATAACATATTCACTCATTTATATAATGCCTATGTGGGAACAATCAAAATAATATGGACAAAACTACTTTTGTAAAACCCAGAAGAATGTTATATTTTTCTGATACGAGTAGGGATTATGTAAATCTCTTGGATAGAATTGGTCACTCCATATTTTTTTAGAAATGACTATTTTATTAACATTAGTTATTAGCAAAAGATTTTGCCAGGCATGGATTTGTGGTAAAATTCTGCCATAGGCAATCTTTTTTGCTTACTGTGTCAAAATTTTGCAGCAAATATTTTTGGTGTGAATAAAAAAACCAAAGCAAAATCCTGTGCAGATAAAAAAACGCAGCCAACAAACCCCATTGAATTTAAGGCCTTCTGCAAATGTTTCGCCAAAGTTGCAGATTTTACATATGGGTGTTGGTAACTACACTCTCATGTGGCAGATTTTTTTGTATGTTCCATAATAAAGAAACATAGGAGTTAACTGATCTGAGCAGACCCGGACCAAGCAACCCAAACGGCCACCTCACCCCTCCCCCACTTGTGTGCAAAGATGCACACGTGATGATGTGCGAGGGGGAGGAATGTGCACAGAATTGTGGTGGAGGTGGTGGGGGGACAAGGAATAAGGACCTGGGCTAAGGCTAAGAAGAGGTACTTGCCTGGCGCCCCCCATCATTGTGCCCTAGGCACATACCTCTTCTGCCTCTTCTACCTAGGGTTGCCTTTTGTGGAAGAAAATACCGGCCTTCCTATATATTTATATTTTTTCCCTATTAATAACATTGGGATCAACCATCATTTTTACCGGCCAGGCCAGTAAAATACCGGTCAGGTGGCAACCCTACAACCCTAGTCCCGGCCCTGGAGTCTCCTTTATGGGAACTATACAAACAGCAGCACATGTTAACCTCAAATATGCACAATTTTATTTGTTTGTTTTTCAGTATGTGCTCCTGTTGGTATAGCGACCACAAAAGAGATTCAGCCAGTTAACCCCTGCAATCCTGTGCAGTGGACCTCACATTAAAATCCAATGCGCTGTGTATAAAAGTCCTTAGTCTTGACTCAAAATCTGCTATTCTGATGCTGTTCATCACTGATGGTGGGATCGCAATGGCAATGTAGCGTCTAAGTGCTGCACTAATGTGTACTCTAGTGACACCAAAATGACACCAATGCGAAATTGCAAATTGTGCCTGCACAGAAAATATTTTGTATACTGAAGATATTTTGTACACTTACATAATTCAAAACAATGTTTTTTTTAAAAATAAAGTTCCCACACAGTCTACAGGAATTAAGAGGCAATGTTAGTTAACATGACTTCGCATTTGACTTGTGATACCTCTGCTGGCCTGATCATATGGCTTCTCAATACAAAGGAGTGGCTCTAGGCTTTGTTTTCATCTATCATCCAGGGAAAATGGGAAATATGGGAAAATAGGGCTTATTGAGTTTGGGGGGGCCACTGTTCCCCCATTATGTCTTCACTTACATTTTTTCCTCTGGGCATTGTCTCTCCTGATGTTCGCACGACTCTCCCCACAACCATTGCTTTTCTCACATGACTGTATAGGAAGGGGGGACATTGAATTACTGAGCCAATGGAGCAGAGGCTGGTCCAAGCAGAAAGAGAAAGAGTGTTTTTGGTCTTACACTGGCACTGCTATTGCCTGCCTGCTCTTTCTTGCTACCTACTTGACAGTTGCCTGCCCTTGTCCTGCCTTGCTAGTAGTCTTTCTCCCCCTCTCAACTGTGCAATCCTCAAGATTCAAGAGCCCTTCCACCACACCTGACAGCTCCACTGCTACTGCTCCAAGTCCTCCTGCTATCCACTATGAACTGTAGTCACAGTGTGTTTTTATTTTATGAAATTATATTGTATTGTATGTCTAATAATAATGACATATTTTGCCTCTATGTTAAGCCTGATGTTATGGATCAACCCTTTAGTGAAACCCTTGCTGATTTCAAGTAGAAGAGTTTATAACACAGCAGGAGGGTGGATGGTGTTCATAAGGATTGCCAAGTAGTTTAGCAACAAATACAAGTTAACTTAGCAATATATTTATAGAAAAGATCCCAATGTAAAAACCTAGAAAGGTTACTATCTCACTAGTAATTTGTGGGGCCTGGGTGCTCATGCCCCAGACCTACAACTCATGGTGGAGGTATCCGACCAAAAGAGAAAATGGCAGGAACTCACAGATCCCACAAACAGCCTTGTAAAAGAACTGAGAACTTTATTTAGGCCACAAAGTAGATAAATACATAGCCTTATGCGTTTTGTGCCAGTACGCATTTAATCATAGGCAATACCTTTATTCAAGTAAAAAAATACTCAATCACCTTTTAATATTTACATTAGACAAATCCTATGGTGATACAGTGGTCCTTTAAATGAAACTTAATCAGAGTATTTTATAGACCAAGAAGTCTGAATTCAAAGGGCAGCCAATAACAAGCATGCAACAATAAAAAATCCAAATTCAAAGATGACAGGCTTTCAAGAACAGAATAGGAATTATTGGCGTCTCAATTAATAATGTACATTTGTTCTGCTGTTGGCTGGTCCTTTCACCCTTTCAGTGGCAGCAAAGTTTCACATTTAATTTGCATTGAGTGCCAGCTGGTTTGTGAACATGTTGTGCTTTCTCGGTAAAGGCATTTCTAGAAACCTATTTTATGATGAAAATACAGCTGATTTGATTGAGAATCAATACCCAATATGAATAGTTTTATGGAGAGTCCTTACTATATAGATACATAGATGCAGGTATAGGATCCATTATCCAGAAAGCCTGTACCAGTGTTCAGATAAACAACTGCATAATGGACTTGTGCTAAAGTCCTGCAGCGGGTCGGGTACCCGCAAAAACCTGCGGTACCTTGCTGGTTGAGGGGAGAAGTTCTTGGTGCGGGCAAAGGGGTGCGTCGGCAGTTCTGCGGGTTTGCGGGTCGCGGGTCGGGCCACGGGTCTTCTCAATAGCAATATTTACTCCTTTTTTCTGGTCATGGCTTCTTCCAGTGATGTCACTTCCTGATTCTTGATGGTCAGCGGGTCGCGGTTCCAGGTTGTGGATAAGGTACTTGCGGGTAGGGTCGGGTAGCAGTTCCAAGTAGGTAAGAATGCGGGTTGAAGGTCCGGGTTGCGAATTGCAGGTTGTGGGTACGGGTCCCAAAAAATTGACCCGCGCAGGACTCTAACCTGTGCCTTTCTGTGCGATTGTAATCTGAATGTCTACCTTGCAAGAATCAAGCGTGGAGCAGCCTGTTTGCCCTGTTTAGTTCAAGAAATAACAAAAAATATAGTGATTAAAACACTAGGCAAAAAGTATATTCAGCACAAGCTCTATTTAATTGCACTTGTGTTGAACAAGGGGAAATAATGCCCATTAAATGTTCTGAAAAATCATCCTTTAAGTTTGCACTTTGCAGCATCTCCCACCATATCATTGGGTTTTAAAACAAAATATCCTAAATATTAATGCCAGGGGTCTTTTGTCTGATTCATGCTCACCAGGCATAGCGGTTAGACATGTATGTGGCACATAGAGACCCCAATATAAAAATACTGCTTATTAATTGTCATGGTTGCAACTTCAGCTACTGCAGATCAATACATATCCTATATTTTATGTGTAGTAAAAATCTCTTAAAGTAAATTGACCTCAGAAAACCATATATTTTTTAAAATGACACATCCCCACTAATCCAAGGGGTAAAGATATCTTTCTCTTTAAACTATTAAACATCAAAGCTTTGCTAAATTAGTAGACTTTTATGAAAATTTTGAAAAGTGTTTTTTTTTTAAAAATCAACCAAATCAATCCTAAGGTGTTAAAGGGTTTGTTCACCTACCAATACTTTTTCCATTACAGTTGTTTCCGATCGTTCAGCAGAACAAAAGACTTTCTCCAATTACAGTACTTTCTGTTTGTGACTGTTTTTCTAATATTGAAGTTTAAAGTTTCTTATTTCACTTGTCTTTCTAAAGCAGCTCTGGAATGGGGGGTCATCGACTTTGTAAACTGTTTTAAATTGATACATTAGTTGATACATTTGTTATTTTTATCCCTGCTGAGCAAAATCCCTGGATTTCATTAAAGGCAACTGTTGTAATTGATACAATAGTTGCTAATACTCCACAGATGCTGCTGAGAAATGTATCAACTAATGTAGCAAATTGTATGAGGTTCCGCATCTGCACCTGGATCACTGAGCTGCCAGACTGAAACACCAGAGGGACGGACATTAAACTTTAATTTTGGAAAAAAATGTCAAAATAAAACATAGAAAGCCATTGAAAAAAGTCTTTATTTCTGGTGAACAATGTCAAAACAACTCAACCGAAAAAAAGTGTTTGGAAGCTGAACGACCCCTTTAAGTTAAAACATAATAAACATTATGTCTTATTAACAATTTGATATTTAATATTCTTATTATTACTAAAGTATATGGCATGCAGAGACCACAAAATGAAAATAATTCAGGGCTGTCAATTCCTCTACTGCAAATCCAATTTACTGTCTATGTGACTTCAGTAAACCATTTATTTATTGAAAGTACTCATTCTGATGTATTGAAAATCAAGGCAACCATACAGGAAGACTGATGATCCACAAGTCTCTCTGTTCAACGAACCAGCAACCTTTGGGCAGAAGCCCCTCTTATCTGATAAAAAGTTTACAGATACAGCATAAGCAATGTATCAGTCATTCAACCAAAGTTTTAAGAATATCTAAGAAACCAAATAAGTTTCCTTCCAAAATCTCAACCTAACTGACCTTCAAGCTGGGCTTTCAAGCGTATCTAGAAGTGCAAGGACCTTTTAGTATGATGTAGCGAAGGAAATTCTGATACAATTCGCATTTGGTTTTCATTTTTTTATTATTTGTGATTTTTGAGTTATTTCATTTTTTATTCAGTATTCTCCAGCTTGCAATTTCTGGTTGCTCAGGTCCAAATTACTCTAGCAACCATGCACTGATTTGAATAAGAGATTGGAATATGAACAGGAGAGGACCTGAATAAAAAGACGAGTAATAAAACATATATTTGTAGCCATACAGAGTATTTGTTTTAAGATGGGGTCAGTGACCCCCATTTGAAAGCTGAAAAGAGTTAGAAGGTAACTAATTCAAAAACTATAACTAAGAAAAAATGAAGGCCAAATGCTTAGAATAAGCCATTCTATAACATACTAAAAGGTGACTTTAAGGTGACCCACCACTTTAAGTAAGGGTCTGTTAGGCTTATGTAATTCATGCAAAACCGTACCTTTATTTGTGAATCTTGTGAGATTTATTAAAAAAGTAGTTAAATATAAAACCTGTTCAGATGCCATAGAAGTTCATGGGAAGTGTATTGTTTTTCTCTGTGATTTATTTGCAGTTAATCAGCTTGTTTGAAAATGAATGGACATCGGTAACTTTTCCTGAGATTGTTTTACCACAATTCAACACAGTGGTGATTAATCCACGAAAACAAGGCAAAAAAAAAAAAACATGAAAACTTGCGATTGCAATTTAATCTCAATTCTTTTTTATAAATATATCATTTAGTCAATTGAGTGGTAGACCTCTTTTCAGTAGGGATGCACTGAATCCAGGATTCAGTTCGGGATTCAGCCAAGATTCTGCCTTTTAAAGCAGGATTTGGATTTGGCCAAATCCAAGTGCCTGGTTGAACTGAATCCAAATCCAAAAGATCACGTTACATTTGGTCACACTAACAAGAAAGATATATTTTTTTTTTAACTGTGCGCTGCACTCATGCTTCTGTTTCCTCCTTCTTTCCCTAATTTACATTTGCAAATTAGGGTTCGGATTTGATCCGGAATTCTGACGAGTCTTTCACAAAGGATTCGGAATTTGGACAAATTCTAAAATACTGGGTTCGGTGCATCTCTACTTTTCAGGAATTAATTAGATACTTTGTTTTTGACAACTAATTTAGGGTTGTAATGCTAAGTACGCGTTGCTGTAGAGACTTCTGGAGTGTGCCATGGTGTTGCAGGAGGCAGGCACAGCTCTATAAATGTCACTCTCTATAGCAGACACCTCCTAGATTTTCTGATAGGCTGAGAGATAATAAAGTTAAATAGGTATTTCCCTGTACCTGGCATGAGAGTATAGTTTCCCTTATGCAGTTCAGTACAATTTTTTTTACATTTCTCGTGCTGCTTGAATTTGTAGCTATACAATATAGAGTCATCCTTATCGTCCCCTCTATGGTCCTCTTGTGTTACAATCACCTTGCAAGCAGCTGCCTTGCAGAAAGCATACTTATTGTTCAGGGGCGTGGCTTGATGAAACTGTGGGTGTGACCAGCAGAGAACAAACAGTTATATTGTTCCACAAGTGTAGTTTTATCAGGATCCATATTTAGAGCTTTCTTATTGTTTGTACCAAAAAACATCTATACCAGCATAGATATTTTCCCTTTAGCCAGCTCTTTTCAGTGGGTAGATTTTTGAGAACTAAGGCTCCTTAAATTCTTTATACACTACTTTTGTATTGTCCTACAAAATTGTCCTAGGTTAATGGCAACAATACATGAAAGTGCCAAATGCATTAAAACAGTAATTTGCCCAAAATTGTTAAAAACTGAGCTTTGTTTCCCTTTAAACGCTGTTTTACAGGGCTCATATGGCTCTATTTGCAGGTGTCATGCCTTCCTCTGTTAGCATTATGAGATTTGGACATTAGCACGCATTTTGCAGAAGAGTACAAACCATGTGAATTTAGGTATCAAATATCCCTTGAGTGTCTGTGGATTAAGACAGTGAAAAGGTTTAAATTCTCTCCTTTATATTTGTCTTGGAAACTACACGTCAAGTAATTTTTTTTTGTCTCCCAGCTAAGTGTTAAAAGACATGTTTCTTATCTAAACACTATGACATTTAAAAGGGATTTTTTTTGTTGCTGCTAAACTTGCCTGTCAAAAATTACATTCCCTATATAGTTTTGTGTATATTTGTCAAATGCTGACCTGCAAAAGTGTTGAAATAATAAGCTAGTGTATTCTTACCTCTTAAATATGTTGGACGAGAAGAAACTTACTGGACTAAGCTTTTCTGATGCCCCATTGGCATAGTATGACAATATACTGTACATCCAAAGTGCAATGAGTTAATATGACACCTGGGATAATGTTACAGATGTAGATAGATTTTTTTAATTAGCTCTTTGTTTGAAATAAGGATCTTGGTGTCCTTTTGCTTACCATTTGTTAGTGGGGGTGTTAGAGCCTTGTTTACTTGAATAACCATTCCCTGAAAGTGTCCGGATCACCTAATCAAGGATGATTATTACTCAGAAATGCTCACTAGTGCTTTTTTGAAAAATATTACCTGTCATGAAAGGCCATTGGATTCTGCCTATGACTAAGTGCTGGGTAAGCATGAAACGCGTTAGGCGTTAGAGGGATTACTATACATGTTTTTTAACTACTGATGTGAATAAAATATATTTTTTTATTGAATAGCATGTTTTGGAGAAATTATTGAGATGAAAGGCCATTGCCCTAAAAACTTGTCAGTTAATGCAGTTTGTGCAGCAGAGCAATGACATAAACTCTATCCAAGGAGAACAATGTGCCCGTTTTTAGTGCAACATTTTTTGCATGGTAATATTATATATTGAAAGGTAAGAAACAGAATTTATCAGCACCAACACAATAAAACAAGATGGCTTTAGGACCATGACTTCTGAAACTGTGACATAGAAAAATAATAATATGATGCTTAAGTCTAAAGGGCCTGTCCAAAAGGGGCCATCGTTTCTGGGATAAAGCCTCCTGTTCAAAGGTCAGATATATCCAAAACCAAAAATAGATTATCCCATATATATATTACGTGTTTCATACCCTCTTATACGCGTAAGGCGGAATACCGTGTGGTCTGTATGTATTTTTTTTAACGTGATTTTTTAATAAAACCATATTTTTAATATATTATATAGTTATGGGATAATTTCTTTTTGGTTTTGGATTCTGAAATAGTGAGACAAGGACTGGTGAGACTTGTTTAATGCCCATTACACACAGCAAATTTAGAATTTTCTGCTGGATGCTAAGCATTAGTTATTGTCTTATAAAGTTAGTAGAAGGAAAATTAATGATGAACATTTTATTTCTTGTTATATGCGGGATGGCAGCATTTTTTAGCTACAACATAGAGACATAAAAACTGTAGAAGCAGGATACCAAGGTTAGAATGTCAAGGCAAACATACATGAGCCAACCTCATACACCTTCTGCCTGCTTGAGCCACTGGCTGAATGAACAGAGAACACACTAGGGCCCACAAATGTTATAGTTGCCTTCCTATTGTTCGATGATCAATGCAGAGGGAATGGCAGAAAATCACTTCCTCATCTACCATCCGCAGATGACATTTTCTAACCAATCTGATTCAGTTATTATAAAATTACTATTGGTACATGTATGGCCAGCTTTATTCAGATGAATTATCAATCTTTAGCAGGGGCATGACTATTGAGAAAGCAGACTCTGCGAATGCTTGGGGCCAGCAAGGTATCGGGGGACCCAGCTGGGCATTAGAAGATTTTTTAATATATATTTATGAAAAACTATTTATTCACAAAGTTTAGGGGTGCTTTAAAATGCTGATTTTGCTGTTAAGCCCAGTATCTTCTTGTTATGCCACCGATTTTTAGTATAAACTATCATTCACTGCTTTGATATTCATTCATGTTTGAGGCCACTGGCAGGGCTTGCAAAGTGGTAAGTGGGATCTGTGCTTGATTCATATCCATAGTTGCATCATAATTGTTATATCAATTCCACATGACTGAGCTTGATAGCTGTATAGTGACCGGTTTACATGCAGTCAGCTGATGTTATTAACATAAAATATGTCATATTTACACATTATCCCTATTTAGGTTTAGGGCCCTTGGGTGGGTGTACCCTCTGCAGTTAAAGCCCAACCAGGTAAACCATTAAATAGGTATAGGGGTTTCCCTCTAACTGTACCAATTTATTCCTGGGGTCAGTGATTAACAATGTTTATAACTGTCAGGGTTAATCGAAGGGGCCCCAAATGTCCTGGGTCCCAGAGATTCAGCTGGATTTCTGTTGATAGCTTAGTCTGTAATGGGGCCATAAAGTAGCTGAAGGAAAAAGCTAGTTAGTATAAAATATCTTTGCTCACAAGTCCAAATGTGGCTGCTGTCTGAGCGGTAATCCTATCCTACAGTGGGAGATATGAGTCACAGTTCTAAGCGGCAGGCTATCCATCTGTATTTGCTTTACTGCTTGTTTTCTCCATATTGGACTAATTGCATCTTAACCCTTTCCATAACATTTGTTTCTAGGAATGCTTCCCTGCTTTTCCAATTCCTTGTTAGGACATGTGTTAATGGAGTTTGAATTTAATGTATTTCTCATACAGAAGTTCTCTCCTAAATATAAAAAAGCACTGTATTGCTTTATCTGCTTGTGCGTATCACTACAGGTTCCCCAAAGGAGAGGACTTTCCAACTGGGAAGCGATTTAGAGCTCATTAGATAACTTCATAGAGAGTGCACCCTTCACTGGCACCTGAAGCTGTTTTTGCTGAAAATCATCACATTAAGGAAGTAATTTACTAAGATGCAAATAAATCAAAATTTATATTAAAACAAAGTCGACCTAACCATACACATTGAACAAATTTATCAATAATTTTTCTCGAAAAAAGTCAGATTAAAAAACGTTGTGACAAACTAGTACATCAATTCAAATCATACAATTGACCCTCTGAATATTGACTTTATTGAATTGTCACTGTGAAAACTTGACTTTATTGGATTTTTGGACAATAAATTCAAGTTTACCCCTTTAAAATCTCAACCAGAAAAAAATTGGAGTTTTAATATGGGCCCCTAAGTGTTTATTATGGATAATTAGAACTGACTGTAACCTAGGGAAATTAGATGGAAGTAAGGATGGGTTTGGTGCAGGTTTATGAAGCACTAAATATTTTCCACATGTCCCAAAACTACACTGAAATGTAACACGGGGATGCACTGATAACATCATTTTCTGATACAACTAAACACCTAGCCCTCCAAACTCGAATTTTCGGTCATCTTCACTATGCACCTTGCGGCAGATTAATAATCAGATGCAGGACACAGGTGCAATACTTTGCCCTGCACCCCTCATAAACACAGCTCTCCAGAACCTTGATTTTCCCTAGAGTACCTGGCCTGTGCATTCAAAACAAAGAGAATATGCTTTTCCCCTTTTATACATATAAACAGTTTAAGGGTAAGTCCACACAGGGCTTTTCCCTGAATATGCGCCGGCTGAAATGAAAAAACACCGGCGCTAATCACACGCGGTGGTTCGAAGTCGCCCGAAGTTGCCTCACAAGGAAACTTTGGGCGACTATGGAAAACGAATCGCCGCGTGTGATTAGTGTCAGCGTTTTTTCATTGTCGCCGGCACATATTCAGGGAAGGCGTTTGGGGAGATTGGTCGCCGCAAAATCAAGGCGACCCTGACCCTTAAGGCTCTGCAGTTTGGATTTCTCTTACTATCTTTCCCTCTTTCTGTTTAAAAATCTTTTAGTCACATTTAAAATGCAAAATCATCCATAAAACGTATATTGTAGTTTGCTTTGGTTCTACTAAACCTTACCAATTGGATGTTTGCTCTGAAACTGGTGGCCATGTAATTGTTTGTTATAGAAGACAAGACCTGGCACAAATGTTGACTTTTATTACATTATCCCACCCCCAAATTTCCTGTTAAAGGGGGTTTCACCTTTATTTTGATTTTAGTATGTTATAGAAGGAACAACATTAATAGGCAAATTTATCAAAAGTTCAATTCTAGTGTTTTAGAGGTCTTTGAAACCACGATTAAACTCCATTTCTCTAAAATGCTGGATGATCCTCTAAAAAATACGAAAATCACTACAATCTCTAAAAAACTTGATATTTTCAGACAATTACGAGAGCAAAAAACCTCTAAAAGTCCAAATTGATTACAAAATGGACCAACTGACTACTATGGGACCTCGATAGCTTTTACTTGATACAGTTTAGTATCAGGGTCACAGTTACTAAGGGTCGAACGGAATTCGGAGTGAATATTCGAATTATAAATTAATTTTTGGGTACTTCGACCATCGAATCAAAATTCGACTCCGACTTTGATTAAAGAGAAAATGCTTTGACTATTCGACCATTCGATAATCGAAGTACTGTCTCTTTAAAAAACTTGAACACTTCGCCACCTTAAACCTGCCGAGTTTCTATGTTGGCCTTTGGGGACCTCCTAGAATATATAGCCAACATTTGGCTAAATTTTTAGAAATCGAAGTAAAATCGTACGATTGTACGATTAAATAGTTTGATTCGAAGTACGATCGGAGTACGATCGTACGATCTTAAAAATTCTAATTCGACTTCGAATGTCGGACTAGCCTATTAGATGGTCGAATTTTGATGTTTTTTGCACTTCGAAATTCGACCCTTGATAAATCTTCCCATTAGAGTTTGTCGTGGTTTTTTAGAATTTGTCGTGGTTTTTTTTAGAGAAATAAGAAAAACACAAATTTGTTAAAAAAAAATCAGAATGTTAGTAAAGAGTAATAATTGAGTATGAATTCTCAATTATTTATTTTGTGAATAGCCTTCCTATTCTCTGTTTCCAGCTTGCAGCAGAAAATGCTGTCTAGGGGGCACATTTACTAAAACACAAATTAATCTCATTGTTATATGAAAACAAATCAGACCAAACTCCCTTCCACGATTTTAACTAATTTATCAATATTTTTTCTGGAAAACTGCAGAAAACCCCAAATTTTTGGGATCATCCAGCACAGATCACAATATAAAGAAACAACTTCAAGGACATCTGCCCTCTAACTACCCTACCCTTTTGCGGGCCCAGGTGCAGGATGTGCACCAGGCCCCCACTCCAGACATGCGGTTTCCTTACTGCGTTTGCAGTGGAGCAGTCTCCGGAGCGGGCCCTGGTGCGATCGCACCCCCTGCTTCCCGGGTAGTTACTCCACTGCCACTGACTGCTACATGACCTCTACAGGTTTGAGATGGCGTATTTTTGGATTCGGATTTTTTTTTCTTTGGGGTATGATAAATCTCTAAAAATTCTTTTTTTTCCATGAAAAAAATCAATTCAACTTTCAGAGGTTTTCAGATTTTATTTTGCTAGGAATCATACAAAAACAACACAAATCTTTAGAGATTTTAGAGGTATTCGTATTTATTAGCAAATCGGTCAGCATTATTTTCCTTAGTACTTTCTTTATACAGATCTTTTAATAAATGTCCTGACAGTCATAGTTTTAGAGAAAGTGAGTTTAGTTGTGGTTTCAAAAACCTCGAAACCCACTAAAATCCAACCTTTGATAAACAGGCCTCCACATATTTGCAAATAATTTGCATTTACAATAGTTACCGAGACTGACGGTTGTGTGAAGATTTCCAGCTAACGTCGTTATTAGTTCCACTGCAATTTGCATGGCTAACAAATGAACCCCATGAATGCATTGCTTTTGTGCAAATTTGCTAAGAAGAGGACTGTATAGTGAATGTATGCCTGAAGGCTCCATAAGTCTTAGGAAACAACAGCAGAAAAATGATTGAGATGAAGAATCTTTGCAGTAGACACTTGTAAGTAAAGGATTTGTATTTCACTATAATTTATCTTTATGTGACTGTGAGGTCATTATTTTTATCTGCTCAGTCTTACAGGAATGACTTAACTCAAAAAGAAAATGTATCATTTTTCTTCACTTTTACATGCATGCTGCCTTGACTTGTTATAAGTGTTTATTCAAGCAAACCTATTTAGCCTGTTACTGACATGTTCTGTGTATACAGCATGTCACAGGGAGCACATTGTGAATTCATGAAATTCTTATTGACATTGCTTCATATTGTAGCACTGTGTAAACAGCAGTACTAAAGCCAGCAATGACCTGTGCTAAGCAAAAGGCGAGGAGTGGCAGTAAACTAGTACAGTGTTTTTCAACCTGTGTGCCACGGCACACTGGTGTGCCGCAAACTAATGTTAGGTGTGCCGCTATCAATTTGAAGGCCGAAGTGCGCGGACCTTTCACGTGACGTCACGTGACCTGAGCGGGCAGAAGAGCCGTGCCTGGGTTGGCTGATCAGGGAGGTCGCTGGCTGCACTGCGCGCAGCTTCGATGTGAAGGCAGAAGGCAGAAGTGCACGGACTGACAGGTGAACGGCTAGTGCTGTTATCAAAATATTAAGGAAGCAGACCCTGCGGCTTAGCCATGCTGTAATAAGGAGAACCATATTTCTAGCTGTCTGGCTGCAATGCATGAGGCAGAAGGTTGTCAGTAAGAAAGTAGAAGGAAACATATATGAAAAGGCCAATTGAACTTTTACCTGATAAGATTTTCCAAAGCAGGGTAGCGCTGCCCTCTATTTAAGATGGTAGGGGCAATAGCGTGGGTACCCGGCATAGCAAGCTTACCCTGGCCTTGAATGATGAATGTGAGAATTCTCTCACGAACACAGAGATTAAATTATTTTGTTATTGTGTTTTTTTGTAATAACAAAATAATAATAAGTGACCTGCTTCTCCCTTTGCACAGTTGCTAGCTGAAGCACCAGATCTAGTTAGTTAGATTTGAGATTTGATTATCAGTATTGTTTATTTATAAAACCCCAACGGTCTTGGCAGCAATTATAAAATATTTGGGGGAGTGTTATTACAAAAAAACACAATAACAAAATAATTTAATCTCTGTGTTCGTGAGAGAACTATTGCCCCAACCAGCTTAAATAGAGGGCAGCGCTACCCTGCTTCGGAAAATCTTATCAGGTAAAAAGACTGCAGATGATATAATAAAGTTCAATTGGCCTTTTCATATATGTTTCCTTCTACTTTCTTACTGACAACTTTCTGCCTCATGCATCAATGTTTAAAAAAAAGCTTACATTAACAATAGCACTTATATTGTTAATATAAGCTTTTTTTCACATTTTCAGCTGGTGGTGTGCCGCGGGATTTTTTCAATGAAAGAAATGTGCCTTGGCTCAAAAAAGGTTGAAAAACACTGAACTAGTAAATGCGACAATTCTGCCACTAAAAGCTATTGCTTTCCATCTGACACTTCCCTGTAAATGTGTAAATGGAGGTCTCGATCATCCCTGATTGCTTTTTTTATGTTAAATGCTTTATTTTACTATACTCTCCTGTTGACAGATTTCTGCAGCCTGAGATGATGTATCTGTCTTCACAGTGAATTCCTGAGATAGAATGAATAGTATACCAACAATGTGCCTTGCCATCCTGTTCATGTTCAACTTTAGCTTTCAGCATCCTCCACTGGTATTTGATGTCTCCATCCAATCTAATGTGCACCTTAAATGTAAGAAAGCCAAACGCCATGAATAAAATAATTTTTTAACAGTGTTAAATCAGTGGTAGACTTTACTTAGCTGAAAGTGAGTTACCACTACTGTTTCTGTTTTTAATAGAGGAGACTGGAATGATGAAGAGAGAAACGTAAAGGGCCCATATGATGCAACATGTTTTCCCCATCTGAAGTGCGGGCTAATAAAGATCACATTCAGCAGTGGAGTAACTTGGGGATCGCAGGCCCTGGTACAAAAACTCAAGCCAAATCCCCCGCCAGTAGATATACCAGGAGTGCCCATACTTTACTAACATGAGGTCTGCTTTTAGTGATGTTGTCCCATGGTGAGTCTGGCTTACGCACCGTGAGTCTGGTAGTTACACCACTGACATTCCTGTTGCATGAAACAATAGTATTTGTGAAGAAATCTCCCTACTCCATATTGAGGTACATGCATGTTCAAAATACATGTGAGTGCCCCAGCTTGCACATTATGAAAATACATATGATGTAAGATCAGGTGACACGCCAGCTACTCTTATATAACACACATTGGCATCGTTATTTCTATTTTATGTTTATATTATATCTTTTGAATTGAAGCACCCAGTTGACATTTTCATCTTGTGCTCCATTCATTGGTCACATTAGAAGACTTGCAGATTTGCACACATTTCAGTGAAAATACTCATATAGTATGGAATGCTAATCTTATTATGGGAATAGATGCAATCATATTTAAGGGGTGAACTGCCCTATTGCAAAACTAAGTTAACAAAACTATTTTTGTATATTATTCAATGCCAGTGCCTTTACTTTACCAATGGAAGAATATTGGGCTAAAAGCACACTGAAGTAAAAAAGCAAAAATGAATTAGTATAGCAACAAATATATTATAGTCTAATATTTTTTGGTCAAGACTGGAAAAACCATTTAGTTTGCCTAATAAACTTCAGCTAAGCTTAGGAAGTGTGACAAAATATCCAGCTGAGCTGAAAGTGAGGTTAAATTCATCAAATAAATCTGCTAACTCAAAGGAGCAAAGGATCAAGCATTCTGGTTTGTTGCTTTATCATTTACTACTCTGGATTACAAGTTACATGAAACAGTAGAACTCTGTTCTTGTAACTTAGGAATTTACACCCAGTTTTAATGATAAATAATATCATGTAGCTGCATGAGCCTGAACACACTTTCAATCCATAGTGGTAGAGCACTATTTCCCAAATGTGAAATACTAAACTATATAGAGAAAAAACAGGGGGTATATGGTGTTAACAGTTTTTTTTCTATTTTGGTGATTCCACCAAGTCTATTTACAAGCAGTTACCTTTAATCAGTATCCATTATTAGGAAAAGCCAAGCATCTCAGCAATGTACACAATTGTATATGTATATATATATATATATATATATATATATATATATATATATATATACGCAAAAAGAACCGCACACAGGTCTTTTGAGTGAAAAACAAAAATAGTAGGCTTTATTACGACGTTTCGGCTCCTAAACTCGAGCCGTCATCAGGATGACGGCTCGAGTTTAGGAGCCGAGTTTAGGAGCCGAAACGTCGTAATAAAGCCTACTATTTTTGTTTTTCACTCAAAAGACCTGTTTTGATATTATATATATATATATAGTTCAAAGCTGGTGCACCAGTCACTATATGTTAATGCCTGGGTGCTGGTTATAAACAGTAATCCATACGCAAAAAGAACCGCACACACAGGTCTTTTGAGTGAAAAACAAAAATAGTAGGCTTTATTACGACGTTTCGGCTCCTAAACTCGAGCCGTCATCAGGATGACGGCTCGAGTTTAGGAGCCGAAACGTCGTAATAAAGCCTACTATTTTTGTTTTTCACTCAAAAGACCTGTGTGTGCGGTTCTTTTTGCGTATGGATTACTGTTTATAACCAGCACCCAGGCATTAACATATAGTGACTGGTGCACCAGCTTTGAACTATATATATATATATATAATATCAAAACAGGGGGGTTGTGGGAGCACTCTAAAGGCTTTAAAGTAATTATAAGTATAATAAATGCTATTGCATATGTACCCAAAACAGGGGTTATTTTGTTACAAAGTTATGATCATAAAATTGATAAGCCACCATACCACGTCAAGGTAAACCCCGAATGGCGGTCCCTAACTTGTTTTATATTTTATGTGCATTTTAGCATTACCTGTAATCAATGTCCGTTGAACGCTGTTTTTTCACTAAGGGCTAAATCCTCCCCAGCCAGCAATCAGGCTTTTAAAGGAGAGATATTCCCAAAACAAACGCCCTTAGTGAAAAAACAGCGTTCAACGGACATTGATTACAGGTAATGCTAAAATGCACATAAAATATAAAACAAGTTAGGGACCGCCATTCGGGGTTTACCTTGACGTGGTATGGTGGCTTATCAATTTTATGATCATAACTTTGTAACAAAATAACCCCTGTTTTGGGTACATATGCAATAGCATTTATTATACTTATATATATACTTTAAAGCCTTTAGAGTGCTCCCACAACCCCCCTGTTTTGATATTGTATATTTAGCCAGGAGCTGTGGCATAGCTTCAGTGGTTGTAGCACCCCATACCCCCCCTTTAAACTAGTGGTGATCCTATGCTTTTAAAATTGGGCGTTTGTTTTGGGAATATCTCTCCTTTAAAAGCCTGATTGCTGGCTGGGGAGGATTTAGCCCTTAGTGAAAAAACAGCGTTCAACGGACATTGATTACAGGTAATGCTAAAATGCACATAAAATATAAAACAAGTTAGGGACCGCCATTCGGGGTTTACCTTGACGTGGTATGGTGGCTTATCAATTTTATGATCATAACTTTGTAACAAAATAACCCCTGTTTTGGGTATATATGCAATAGCATTTATTATACTTATATATACTTTAAAGCCTTTAGAGTGCTCCCACAACCCCCCTGTTTTGATATTGTATATATATATATATATATATATATATATATATATATATATATATATATATATATATATATATATATTATGTCCAAGGTACCTGCACTCCAACCACTTTGATATTTTCACGGGTGCTTGGTCAAAGTAATACTGTATAATCATCAAAGGATGGACCAGCACTCCAGTTCTGATAAATAATGGTGCTTTTATTCACATATCATCGTGCATATATATATATATATATAATTTCAAAAAGCTGGAGGACTCATAAAAATGGCAACCGCCTGAGTGCTGATTCAAAAACATATAATCAACCAAGAAAAAAACACACATACAGGCCTTGTAAGTTGTGCAAACAAAAAAATGTTTTTATTCCGACGTTTCGGCTCCTAAACTCGAGCCTTCCTCATGGAGTGAACATCTAACAATCCTATTTAAACACAAAATGGCGCCAAACAAGGCTAATGACGTCATTAAACCATGTATACATCACTTAGGGGCACATTTACAAAGCTCGAGTGAAGGATTCGAATTAAAAAAACTTTGAATTTCGAAGTGTTTTTTTGGCTACTTCGACCATCGAATGGGCTAGTTCGACCTTCGACTACGACTTCGACTACGAATCGAACGATTCGAACTACAAATCGTTCGACTATTCGACCATTCGATAATCGAAGTACTGTCTCTTTAAGAAAAACTTCGACCCCCTAGTTCGGCAGCTAAAAGCTACCGAACTCAATGTTAGCCTATGGGGAAGGTCCCCATAGGCTTGCCTGCGTTTTTTTGATCGAAGGATATTCCTTCGATCGTTGGATTAAAATCCTTCGAATCGTTCGATTCGAAGGATTTAATCGTTCGATCGAACGAATAATCCTTCGATCGCAGGATTTGCGCTAAATTGTTCGACTTCGATATTCGAAGTCGAACGATTTTAGTTCCTAGTCGAATATCGAGGGTTAATTAACCCTCGATATTCGACCCTTAGTAAATCTGCCCCTTAGTGTAATTGCCTATGTTGTGATTCTTTTGGCTATTAAATGTAACGTGCGTGTTAGTGCCTAGAGTGAGCGCAACAAGCTGCGCTAGAATAGTGCCAGTTTCCCTACAGAGCAGAGAATTGATATGTGAATATACTTAAAAATAAATAGCACAAAGCTTCCCCTGGGGGCAGAAGGGTGACAGATCCATGGTGCGCTCTAATTATCGCCCCAAGCGTTGTAGGCGCAAACCTCCACTTATGCCGGTGAATCCATTTTGAAATCGCAGCAGAGAATATCTAGGCGCATCGTCCGGCCTTCAATGCCTCCCTTCTCCGTATCGCAACATATACTCTGCCGTCCCCTCCGTGTCAGTCAGGACCTGCTCAATCAAGCGCCGCTCACTTCGTTCGTGCAGCAGGCTCCCTAAGCCTATCCTACCCGTCGTCCATGCTCGTACGTCAATATACTACCTGCAGCGCTAGAGTACCGTAAGCTGGGTGTCGTGAACCACACACCTCGCTCATGGCCGGTGCACTTTACGGCATTTCACTTCCCAAACGAAACATTGGCATCAAGCAATGGAGTAGGGTAGTGGAATGATTATGCTTATTGCACGTGGCAAGAGTTTGGCATATAAGGGGGCTTCTCCTGTTCAGTTACGCCAGTATCTCATATTGGAATAAATTATTGTATCCAGCTGGTGGTTGCGCCATTTCAGCATAGGGCCTACCTTCAAGATCTGTGGTCCACTTCATCCCTCAGGGTATACCAGAATATGGTTATAAATCGATAACCATACACACATCCTCTATAGGATGTAATTCTAAAAACAAAGCATAGCAATCATGTGTTATCAGCCCACAGATATGTAAAGTATCCATTTATTCATTTTGGAGTTGCTACCATACTGTATATATAGATACCGATACTACATAGTGATACACCTGTTGCTTAAATGTTGCAAGTACTAAATTGCTACCCAGTCCATGTGGCAATAAGTGTTCAAGTTCTTTGATGTGGATGGCAAGATATCGCACTCCTTTCGTGGTTTACTTACTGTGACCCCCACAGAATGTTCAAAAGACCTAAATGTCCCAAATATATGGGCAGTCAGTACCTTGGGGCTCATTGCTCTCAATAAAAAGGAGACATGGGTAAGGTTTCATTTAACCCCTTCGGAGCCAACGTATCCAGTGTGTAGATCCACATGCTTTCTCTTTTCAATAATAGAGTACACCTGTCACCCCCTCTTTTCGGGGCTGGTACATGATCTATTATCATATGTCTGAACTGTGTTTGCACAACTTACAAGGCCTGTATGTGCCTTTTTTTCTAGGTTGATTTTATATATAGATATATATATATATATATATATATATATATATATATATATATATATATATACGAAGACAAATGACCAGCAACACCGAGATGTTTCGTGAATAATTCAAGTGTATTAGAAAATCACATTTTTTTTTACATGTGATTTTCTAATACACTTGAATTATTCACGAAACATCTCGGTGTTGCTGGTCATTTGTCTTCGTATCCGATTTCTTTACCTTGCACCCGAGTCTGAGCATTAAGAGCGGAGTGCTGCCCACATGGACTTTTATATATATATATATATATATATATATATATATATATATATATATATATATATATATATATATATATATATATATATATCAAAAATCTTCAAACCAGCACTCCCTTTAAAAGTTTACTAATTTTATTGTCATTCTGTAATATCCGACGTTTCGGTCCACATTTGGACCTTTTTCACACAGAGAATTTCAACCAACGTGATGTTTTGGTCCTCATCAGGTCCTTTCTCAAGACAAGCATACCCACAATGATTTGCAACATATATATCCACCCCCTCATAGGTGCATACAGAAAGTGACCAAACTTTGGTCCAGATAAAGGGGTCTATTTATTAAAGTTGAGTTTTATATAGGGAATAAAATAAACCCTGTTGTGAAATATAAGGATATTATAAGTCACAGAGGAGTTCCATGACCACATAAAAGCACAAGGCTTTTATACAGATCATGGAACTCTGAGGTTACGTCTAATATCCGCATATTTTCCAACAAGGGGTACTTTATTTATAAGGATATAATTTACAAGATATTCATGGCTTTTGTGTATATGTATATATATATATATATATATATATATATATATATATATATATATATATAAATATATATATATATATATAAAACCCCAACACTTTCTATTTTTCGGATTTTCAGGCTAAACCAAGTGCAGACCACGATAACTTCAAATTAAGATAGGTGGCTCTCGAATTGATTTAAGTAGGACCTCAACAGTTTTGGCATATTTTCAGATCCTGACTTTTTTTCCCCACAAAAAATGTGAGTTTTGCCCCAAAAAGACAGACCAGAAAAATTTAAGGTTTAATAAATGACCCCCTTATATATGTGTGTGTATATATGCATATATATATATATATATATATATATATATATATATATATATATATATATATATTGGTCCAACCAGATCGCACTCCATATTTAAAACATAGCTTTTATTAGCTTGTTAAAATGTATCACAAAATGGCATTCTTCACAACATAGTAGCAGCGTCATTTGTATCAAGACACTTATCTGTTAAAAGTCCAGCATAAACGCTATATCCATCCACACTCACGCGACGTTTCGGGACACATCCGTTCCCTTTCTCAAGCGTATGTATCGTGTAGTAGCGTGTAGGACTCCATTGCACACACTTTCTGCTTCCTCGTTAGGCGGGGCATACGTGGTAAGTAACTGTGATGATGCTTCCTCACCTGAAGGCCGGATCTGCACGTCAGTCACCACATATCTCCACCCTCCCGTTACTATGCAAAGTCCATAGTTACCAAAGAAAAGAAATATATCAGTAACAGCAAATTACATGGGCATTTTTCACTATATCTGATGATTGTAGTTGTTTGAGCAGATTATGCCAAAATGAAAAGCAAAAGTTAACAGATGAATGGCAAAAAAGAAATTTTTTTTTTAAAAAATACAAAAATACTTACAAAGAAAATATTCAAAAAATATACACAAAACAATATTAGTTGCCCAAAACATTACTACTCACCCTAAACGAGTACTTTACAGAAATAAATGCAAGTCAAAATCACGATTCAGACCCCTTGGACTGAGAGTCCCTAGCCTGTCAATCCATTTAACTTCTGCTCTTTTTAATGCTAGAACACGATCTCCTCCTCTTTTCAGAGGTGGGACATGTTGGATAACTCTGAATTTCAGCTCCTCTGATGTATGTCCTTGTTCTAAACAATGTCTAGAGACTGGCAATGATCTATTGCCCACGTGTATAGTTGATCTATGTTGAGAAAACCTATCCTTCACCTTCTGGGTGGTTTCTCCAACATAGACCAACCCACATGGGCACACCAGCATGTATACAACAAAATTGGTATCACACGTATTATAACCCTTAATTTGATACTTCTGATCCCTATGTGGATGGTCAAAATCAGGACCTACCAATACAAATCGACACTGGGCACAACCCTTACATCTATACATGCCCTCTTTCTTGGGACCCCAAAACATTGCCTTATTAGGTGGTTTCCGTATGTCTGCATTCACTAATCTACTCCCTTTGGTTGCTCCTCTGCGATAGGACATCATAGGGCCTTGTTGAAACTCTGGAATTGAAGGATATGCATCTTTTAATAAGTGCCAATGTTTATCTAATATGCATTTAAATTTGGAACTGGCAGAATTATACTGGGATACATAAGCTAATCTGTTACCTGTAGTACGCCGATCTCTTGATGTACATCCAAGAATCCCTTCCTTAGCAGCCTGTTGGTTTTTTTGTATTAGCTGATTCGGGTATATCCTATCTGTAAGTTTCCTAGACATTATTTCTAAGTCTTGTTCCAGGACCACTGGATTATTTGTAATTCTACTCACTCTGGTAAACTGGCTGATAGGAATCGATCTCTTAACTGAGGGGGGATGGAAGCTGTCATAAGAAAGAAGTTGATTTCGATCCGTGGGTTTTGTATAGATACGAGTATCAAACCCTGTCTCGGTTCGTGTAACCAATACATCTAAGAAAGTAACTACTTGGAGATCAGCTGTCATCGTGAATTTAATGTCATTATGGGCCCCATTAATTGCCTCACGGAAGACGGCCAAGGAGTCCAGGTCACCCCGCCATAGGAGGAACACATCATCGATGTACCTCCACCAGGCACAACAGTGCCTAGTGAAGAGTACATTTTGATAGACATGCTCCTCCTCAAACCAACTCATAAAAGAGTTGGCATATGACGGGGCGACCCTGGACCCCATGGCCGTCCCCCGCACCTGCAAGTAATATTTGTCCCGAAATTAAAAATAGTTTCTATGTAGTATGAAGCTCAACATCTCCATGAAGAATTCTATTTCTGCATCACTGTACAAACCTGATCGATTCAACAAAATTTTGGTTGCCTTTAAGCCATCCATATGAGGAATCGATGTATATAGACTTGCCACATCAAAGGTGGCAAGCCAACACACCCCCTCTATCATAGGTATTTGGGAAAGTTTTTCTAAGAAATCGTTGGTGTCCCTTACAAAAGATCTAGTTGTTTGTACCAGGGGACCCAATATTTTATCCAAAGTCTCGGCTACATTACTCGTCAAGGAACCTATGCCTGCCACTATTGGCCTGCCTGGCGGATTTATTGGATCCTTATGGATTTTTGGTAAGACATATATGAGTGGAATAATAGGATAGTCCACCATCATATATGTCCTAGATTTCTTTGTGATTATCCCCAGCTGAGAGGCATTATGTAAAGCACCATCCAGTTCTTTTTTAAAGGAAGTGGTAGGGTCACCCTTTAATTCAATATACACTGTTTTATCTGAAAGTTGTCTATTGATTTCGGATATATATTTATCTGTGTCCAACACAACAATTGCCCCTCCTTTATCAGAAGGTTTAATTGTTATGTGTGACATAGAGGACAGTTGTGATAAAGCATCTATTTCATCACGACTCATATTGTAATTACTCAAGCTGAGTGGCAATTTTAAAAATGATTCTACATCAGTTTTCACTTTGTTTATATATGTTTCCACAGTGGAATAAGATGTTGGGGGAACAAATTTACTTTTATTACGTAAACCCAGTCTGTTAGTATCAAACCCTGTAACAGGGACTGGGTTTACATTTATTGTTTCCTGATTCTGTGAAAAATGTACTTTTAGTCTAAGCAAACGAAAAAAACGATATAGGTCAACCTGTAATTGAAAAGAGTCAAGTTTAGATGTTGGGCAGTAATTGAGTCCATATGATAGAACTTTCATCTGTATTGGTGTCAGCTCCACAGATGAAAGGTTGTATACTATTTGTTGCGTGCTTCTCTCCTTGGTTGTATTTTTCGTTCCTTCTGTGTCCTCATATTTCTGTTTCCTCCTTTTTCCACCTCGTCTGGTCTTTCGTTTCCTGTGGATAAAAAATTAAATTCTCTCTCTCTAGCGCTTTCAGTGGAACGTGATTGCCCCTCTCTTAATTGTTGGAAAGCATTTCTACTTCCATCACGTCCTCGATTAGATTGTGTCCAATTATACACATGACCTTTTTCATAGTCAAGCGTATCTCTATCGAATTTCTGCTTTTTACGTATAATCACTTCAGACTTGTACTTCTCTATTAAGGTGTCCATTTTCAATCTAAACTCGGATAGTTCATCTGTACTCATGACATCAGAGATGGTGTCCTGCAATTCAGCAAGTTCTTGCTTAACATTCGTAAGTTCACGTTCAATGAATTCAATGTTAAGTGCCATTAAATCGCGTGAACATTTATTAATTATCCCAGCAAATTTTTGTTTAAACTCCTCATTTTGTGCGAAGAGTGTCGGTTGTAAATTAACCCGTAGGCCTCTGGGAATACGTTGGACATGCAAGTACTCTGTAAGGGTGAGTCCGTGTAATTGCAACTCCACCTGTTTTTTACTCAGAGATTCAAATTTGCGCCGGCACACGGTGGCTGATGGTGTAGCCAAGAATTCCCTTGAACCCCCAAAAATGCCAAATATTCTAGCCATATCATTATCAGAATATGAAAAAGTCCCATGCATGCTATCGCTAGTTTCCATTTTAGTGGATTGTGCTATCACTACTCAAATAAATACAATTCCAACGTTTATGATGCACTAATCCCAATGTATATCAAAATCAAGGGTGCTGATCCCAATAGCAGTGAGTAATTCCGCTTCTTAGTTATATTGGTCCAACCAGATCGCACTCCATATTTAAAACATAGCTTTTATTAGCTTGTTAAAATGTATCACAAAATGGCATTCTTCACAACATAGTAGCAGCGTCATTTGTATCAAGACACTTATCTGTTAAAAGTCCAGCATAAACGCTATATCCATCCACACTCACGCGACGTTTCGGGACACATCCGTTCCCTTTCTCAAGCGTATGTATCGTGTAGTAGCGTGTAGGACTCCATTGCACACACTTTCTGCTTCCTCGTTAGGCGGGGCATACGTGGTAAGTAACTGTTATGATGCTTGTTTATATATTTATAAACAAATATATATACACACGTATATATATATATATATATATATATATGTATATATATATATATATATAGAAGGGCTGTGGCACACACTTACTGAAGCAAAGACCCAGGTGCTAGTCAGAAAAAATTGTATATTCATGTAGAAAGCTGACGCACACTGGGATTTATCAAAATAAAACTTGTTTTATTGGATCGACATTTCGGTCCACACACGGACCTTTATCAAGATAGGATAGGATTATAAACAAATATATATATACACACATGTATATATATATATATATATATATATATATATATATATATATATATATTTATATTTATATATTTATACACATATATATATACACACATATATATATATATATATATATATATATATATATGTGTGTGTATGTGTGTATAAATATATTTATTTATTTATTTATTTATTTATATATACCAACCTGTAAATGTAGTTCATAATTAACAATAGAAAGTGTCAGTTTTACATATATCTACATATAGCAGCTGATGCAGTAATATTCATGCAATTGCCCTTGCACTTCAGTGCAAATTGGACACAATTGTGCAGATGTCATTTCTGGCATTCAGTGTGAGAGACAAGTGTGCCCTAGTACGTTTGGCACATCTGTGCTGCGCCTTTTGATGCAGGTGCTGTGAGTACCTGGATGTACCTGCTGATTCTGAAGTGGGGGTAGCTCCAGGGTTCCTATGCGTCTGTAGTGCTTGATAAAGAGCAGAAAGAAGGCAGAATGCTGAGTGCAACTATAGAGAAGTGTAAAGAGCACATGTTGATGCAAGTACCTTTAATGACAAAAAAATGTCTTTTTGCACATGACTGACTGCAGGGGTCCATAACTGTGGTGCAGTAAATAAATGACCCCTAGTGTGTAACAGTGGGTATAGTATTTGACACTATTGAAGATCATAAAGTTGGGATTTTTCTGCACACAAAGCTGGCAGGATGAGGTGGATTGAGTATCTACCTGGGTCTGAGAGAATCAGGAGTTGGGTAGGCCTCAGTATGGTGCAAGGATTCTAACTTTCCTGTACATTCCCTTTTCATTTTTGGGATCAAATCAAATACAGGTAAGTTAGCTGGTTTGTTATGCAGGTCAGGGGGTTTCAAAGATGTATTGTCATTGTTGGCAGACTGTAAGGATCATTTGGTTTGGGCTAAGCTTACCATTCGTCCCCGTTTCACGGGGACAGGCCCTCGTTAGAAATTGCCGCGTGAAGCGTCCCCGTCTGCAGATAGATCTTTAAAAAAATCCCAGTGAAGCAGCTGATCTACAGCTCAATTCTACAGGCAGGGGGCGCAGGAGAGAGCAAGCAGGCAGCAGGTTGATGACATCACTAGGAGACTGAAGAGCTATTCAAAGCTCCGTGGACTTGGCAGACTGATCAGGGAGGCAGGATCCTGTTCTAGCATGCTGCAAATTCCCCCTCTCCCCCTCCCCCCAGATGATCAGTGGCAGGCAGAGAATGTTGGTAAGTATCTGTTTATTTTCTCTGTCTGTTCACTGAGTTTCATCAGCCCCACTGTTCCCTTATCAATGCTCTTTCATTACAAAATTTTAGCTGCTTCACCTAATTTTGGCCATTGTGCCACCATTAACCCTTTCCTTACCTTTAATTAGCAATAGTACCTTTATGCCATCCTACATTCTGGGGGTATTGTACATGGAATTGCCTTTATGCCATCCTACTGTAAATTCTGGGGGTATTGTACATGGAATTGCCTTCATGCCATCCTACTAAGAATTCTGGAGGTATTATACACGGAATTGCCACTACGTTCATTACTATATTTACCGAGGGTGTGGTTAGTGCGGGTGTGTCCTACAAAGTGGGCATGGTCTAAAAATGGGGGAGTGGTTAGTGGGGGTGTGTCCTACAAAGTGGGCATGGTCTAAAAAATGTGACCGCAGCGCACGCAGTATATATTCTACCCTGTCCGCAGATTTCTTTACAGAAATCTGGTCACCTTAGTTTGGGCCCATGATGGGTTTTTTTAAGGCTCCGGGGATGCATAAAATATTTTTCTTTTACCCTGTCTTTATCTCTTATACAAGTCTAAGTAGCTTTTATAAAAGTGCTGTTAAACTTTGATGGAGTGGATCTGGGTCTTTAGCCAGAAGCTGGTCTAAAACACAGCCATCACTTGGCCCTCTCCACAAAGCCATGATTTGTTTATTATTTGATTAATATTCTAATTTCATCCAGCAATCTAAAACATGGCCAAAAACATGGAAAGACCCATTTATTATGCACTTCAGTCAACTGAAGGAGCAGATTTTTGGCTGTCTGGGTAGTCACACAGTTGGACAAATCTAGCTTACAGCACTAGAATACGATCTCTGTGCCATTTGTATTGAGAAAAAACTGTTTCTGCCCCCTAGTATGAGATCCCATAGTATTAGTTCCCATATCTTTGCCGTATTCTACCTGGTTAATTCAGTCAAATGAATATAAATATTTTCAGTGAATACATTTTAGCCGTGCTTTAACATACTATATAATTACATTCACATTCAACCAGGAAATTAACTTTGGTTTCAAGGTAAACAATGTTTGCTAATCTGTGGACAGTACAATAATGTTAATCTTTTATATTAAAAAAAAATCCTATATCTGTGTTTGTGTGTTTTGGAAAATCCTTACATCTCCTGCTGTGAAGCCTGTTTGATTTAAGCTGTTGGCAAGGGTTGTGTCACGTTCGCATTGCACATTTCACATTTCACATTTGTTTAAAAATGCCACTATTAAACCCTTAATTGCAATTTAAAGCTATAGATGGAGTGAGTGCCGAAATGAGCCAAGTATGATCAAGTTGTTCTGCCCAAGGCAAAATTAAATGGGGCTTTGTTGGAATGTTAAGATCCAATTATGTTGGATTAAATCAACAAAATATTTAAGCCATTGATTAGTGTGCTGCCGAAATATATATACATATATATATTGGTGTGCTGCTGAAGTGTATATATATATGTGTGTGTAGGGACCTATAGAATTTTCTATGCTCCTATAGCTTTAAATCCCTACCCTTCCTCCTTTTCCCTAGTTGCTGGGCAAAAGCCCATGTATCTAGTTAGTTATTTGCATAACCAGTGTTATTGGCCAAGGGGTGTAATGACCACTTCCTACCATACTGGTTGTTCCCATTGAGCCTGGGTACACCAAGGCCCAGTAAAGCCATTTGCCTTAAAGGGACCTGAACCTTTAGTGATCAAGTCGGGGACCAGGGAACCCCACGAACGAGGTTTAGCTAGAACAGGATAGTTCTGTAATAGACTCTCTAGAAGAGTAAGATAGAGAGCTGATATAGAAAGAGCAGCTCCATCAAGGATCTATAGCAGGGAGTAGCTTTCCAAGGCTCCTAGATTGCCTTTAGTGACCACAGTGGATAGGGTGTCAGGCTTAAATTCCTTCTCCCTGACCACTCCACTGGGTGGGATCCAGACCACTTTGAGGTATATCTGCTTGAGGGAATTGATGTACTCTTTGACTGCAATGCCTTATGGGAGTCACATGCTTCATGCTGTGTCATCTGTTCTACCAACATCTGATGTTATTCCACTGCTAATACCTCAATTGATGTAAGTAAACCTGGGGTCATTGTTCTTGTAACAATAAACTACCACTCTTTTGTTTCACCATGAGATCCTCCTGGCGTCCAATCATTCCTATTTTTGCTATACAGTAGCTTGGGAGTTGTAGTTTCTACACCTTTATGGGAATCTTCCACTTAGCGAAGGCCCTGATCCTGAAGTGTGAGTCGCAGTGTAACCCATGCTCCTGTCACTAGCTGGACACTTAACTACTTTTGGTCTGGATATTTATAGTGGCTGAAAAAAATGTTGAAATGATTATTAAAGGGAAATGCTATGGCACACATTAATAAATAAAAAATGGGAACCAGTATCAAATCTGAACATTTCTCCTCAGCACTGAATATTGCTATGATATGCCAATACAGATATACGTAAGTGTGCATACATCACTTACAGGCAATAACATTGTTTCATTTAGGATGGAGTGGTTATATCACAGTGCTGAACCTATTTTAAATTGACTTCATATTTGCTGAGCAGAAATATTACTCTGGCCAGGATTCTAGCGAGAACTAAACTCTAATGTCAACATAGCAGGTGGTGTAAGTATTGGCAGTGCACTTCACAATATTGTACAATAATGTATTTTTTTCTTTGCATGTTCTGCGGCCTTTACTATAAAATTAATAACATTTGTAATAACATATTTCCAGTTGTTTATTTCATCCTTAAAACTTATCCAAAACTTTATGTTGTGCGAGTTCCTACACAATTCCTCGGTGTCTTGCTGTATTTCTCAGTGATTGATTCACCTGCCAGCAAGCACATTTGGTGCAATGAGGTTACGTATTCCAGCATGCTAATCCCATTACTGCTCAGCACATGTGAAAACTGCCTTTCAAATGTGGCAACCATTAGACAAAAAGAGGATATGTGTCTATTTGGGTAGCCTCCAAGGTGGGAACATTCTAAAGTATAAAGAAGAGCTTTATTATTAAAAATTTATTATTGTAATATTTATGTAGTGCATATATTTTTGCAGCCCTTTACAAAATAATTGGGTGAGAAAAAGAGATAAAAATGTAAAAAAAAATCCAATTGAAAACATATATAGAGAAACTATGAAATTGTGATCAAATTATTTTCCTTCATTTTTAAAGAAATCTATTTAATGTATGGCATGGAATCTGTTCTCCAGAATGCTTGGGGGCCTGGGGTTTTCTGGATAAGGGCTATTTCTGTAACTTGGATCACTATTCTTTAGATCTATTAAAAAATATTTAAATATTAACAGAAACTCAATAGGATTGCTTAGCCTCCAAAATTGATTCATGCAACTTAGTTACAAAGAAAAAGGAAATCCTTTTCAAAAATTAGAACTATTTACTTACAATGGACTCTTTATAAAATGGCCAATTTGGGATAAATAGTTTTGACATAATAAAGGCTTACGGAATTCTACAACATTATATAACTTGTGATTACTCAATGCTACTTCAAAAATGTTACTGGCCTATTGCCATGGCAGAATTAGACATGGAGTCAACTCACACTTTAGTAAATGTGCCCCGTAGTTCCAAATAATAACTGCATTATTCTAATAAATAGTCTCTATTGTTGGACAAAACATTGTTTCTATATGAGCTTGGAAAAAGGCTGAGTAGGCAGAAGTGCTATTAATGGGCAGAGGAGTGCAATTTTATCTGCTAGTACCTTTAACTCCTGCTGCCATTAATCTTCAAGTCCAGATGTGCAATCAGACAGCCCACAGTCGTGTGTTGGGGGCGAGGTGGTTGCAGTTGGGGCAGAAGCACTGCAATGGCAAGTGGGGGGCACTGTTGTGGTGGTTGGTAGTGAGCAGGATGGTGGGTGAGAGAGTGGGCATGGGCAAGGGGTACTTGCCTTGGGCACTAGTACCTCTTGGTCCGGCCTTGTCTATGAATTCTCAGTCCCAGTGTGTGGCTGGCACATTTATCAGGTTTGAATACAATTGGGAAATATTTACAAAAAACATTAGAAAAACAATCTATTCCCTGTTATCACACAAAGAATTAAAAGCTGTCCTGCTGAAAAAATAGAATGTAATTTTTGCCTGCAACAGTTGGGGATTTAGATTATAATGAGGGGAAATAGCAGTCTGACACCATATTAATAGGCATATTAATATTATGATGTAAAGCATGGGAGGGGGCATATTATACTGATAAATGAAGGTGTTCTTGGCTGTGCTTGCTGATTAAAAAACATCTACCCCCATGTATAAAAAAATGATTTTATTATTCATGATACTATGATACCCCAGTGACACCTTACACCACTGTGCATTTTTCAGTTTCTCAGAAAAGTGTATAGTTCATTACATTTTCCTGGGCAGAATAAGTATATAAATATAGACAAAGTTAGGAAAAACATTACTTCCTAAATAAAGAAATGGGTTCATAGCCAGTGTTGGACTGGGACACCAGGGGCCCACCAAAAAGCCTTAGACCAGGGGCCCACCCAAAAACCTTTATTGAAGGGGCCCACTCTAAATATTATTTTCTTCCTCTCCTCACTCAACCTCTATTCTCCTATTCTCTTTTCTTTATACACTATAACCTATTATTCCATCTATTTAGCCTCTTTATTCTCATAGAAATAGGCAATAACCATGAAATAGGCAAAATGTTTAGAAGCCAGAGGGCCCACTGACACCTGGGCCCACCGGGAGTTTTCCTGGTATCCTGGTGGGCCAGTCCAACACTGTTCATAGCTATTTTATATGTCAGTTTTGTCACTTTGTCACAATAAAAAAGATGTACAAAATAGCAGCCTTACATACATATCCATCAATTCAATTACAGTTGTGGGAAAAAAACATGGTGAAGCTCTTTCAAAAACTTGCATACTCCATCTGGTAACTAAATGCTCTTTTCTGTCTTTCTGTTTTGAGTTGTTTTCTTTCATCGCTCTCTGTTTTAAGTAGATGTATAGCATACAGGGTACTATATAAGCAATATTTTCTATATACTAATTCATCCTTGAGATGGAGAGGAACGTTAAACATTAAACATCATGGTAATTCTATGTGCTTCATTGTCAGTTATGGAGCTTATTATGTATATAGCAAGCAGCTACTGTCACATTCCTGTAGTGTGGGAAAGTAGATTTAAAAATAGCACACCAGAAAGAAAATGCATGAAACACAAGTTTTCATTTCATATACCTATTATTGACATTAAAAAGCCAGTTTATATACTGAGAAACTGAGCACAGCAAGTGTTGCCTTTTGCTATAACTCCTGATGAGAAGAGCTGGATTAATTGCCTTGTTTATATATTTTGGGCCCATGCCTGGTTTAGTCAACAATAGTAACCAATCAGACACTAGCTTTCATAAATAGCTTTGTTATATACCTGAACGACTGGTGTGGGTTGGCATAGAAGGGTAGAATGTACCCACAGTCCCACAGAAGCCCTACATGTGATTACTAAACTCTTCTGTGAAATTTGAAGCCAACTTCAATCTATCCAATCCAATCTAGTTGGCTGCAATGTACAGCAAAGCCTTTCTGGCATTAGATTGGTGACAGTGAGATGCAGGCAGAGCCCCTCTCCAGAGGATGAAACTGATAAAAAGTTTCATAAACATCACTCATAGTTCTTAGAGTTAAAGTAATAGTACCTTATATAATTTCAGGTTCCTTTGTGTTGCTTTTTACTGGATTGCAGTGAAGCAGAAACCTGTCAGAAAATGAGTTTACATCATTTGGTCTGGTATTTGGTTTTGTAGAATACTTCTTAAGCCGAGAGTAAAATAGAAAATAAAAAAAGTTGTTTTGTTCATGGCATGGTGAAAGAGCAATGCAAACAAGAGAAGAGAACAGGCAAATAACTTGATCTGTAGAAGAGTGTGGATATTTACTCGCAGTGAGAAAGGGTCCTGTTATTGACAACTATTCTTCTATTCTGGTCCATGTGTCAAAATATCACAGGCTTTTTTTGTCATGTAATTAGTGTTTTCAATGACAAATGAATCATGCTTCTTATATACAAAGTAAGTCGGTGGCTGCCGGTGCCACATGACTTTATTCGTGTGCACACTTTCCTTTACAAATGCAACCACACACGTATATATACAATTTCTCAAAGAATTTTTAGTGACAGGGATTTCCAAAGCCAAATGTTTACGATGAGAAACAGTACAGACAGGGAACAAAGTGCAAAAAACAGGTGCTATCCACTATATTTTGCACTTTCCATCCTGACTTCACTCTCTTTAAATTGCTGTAGGTCTTGTTGCTCCATTTCAGAGCAGAGAGACCTGCAGTGCTGTCTGCATTCGGCATTTACTGTGCATTAAGTGCATTAAGAGTTGTTCACCTTTGCGTTAACTTTTAGGGGCACGTTTACTTAGGGTAGAATATTGAGGGTTAATTAACCCTACTTACAATGCAGTTCCCTGGTCCCCTGTCTCATAAGTAATTCAGTATAAATGCAAGTGTATGTGTTTACAAAACAGGGGTTTTTAGTTACAAAGTTATGATCATAAAATTGAAAAGCCACCATACCACGTCAAGGTAAACCCCATATGGCGGTCCCTAACTTGTTTATCTCAGGTCATACTATAAAAGGAGAAACTTCTCTGCCTAATAGCATTACCTGTATTCAGTGTGTGTTGAACATTGGTTTCAATCTGAAGGCAGCATCCTCCCCCGCCAGTAAGGGCTTTTAAGAGAGACAGATTGCCCAAACCAACGCCCATATTTAAAAAAAAATCTGTTTTTGTGGGCTCTGGTCAGGTTCTAAATTAACAAATTGCAGGAAGGGTTGGGCAGCAGGGACAGGGAAGGAGCCTTGTAGGTTACAGGGATTTTGGTCAGATTGTTTGGGCATGGCCCAGATCCCTGTAACCTACAAGTCTCCTTCCCTGTCCCTGCTGCCCACCCCTACCTGCAATTTGTTCCATTCGCATGGGTCAGCCCAACTGGATTCTTGCAGTACTCTAATACCCTTGCAGAATCCATAGGAACATAACTTCCATTGTTGCTTTAATTAAAAAAATTTATTCATTATTTATCTATTAAATGATCTTAAAATTAACTCTTACACCTATTTTACACCTATTTTACAGAGGACTCTGTAGTAAGGAAGCAGAACTAAGGTCTTCCTCTCTATATAATGAGCTATTAGAGCTCCCACATGCTGCTCAGGCTTCTGGCATGATAAATAAAAAGCGGATGATCCCCATCATTGCCACGTTCAAGGTAAAAGGCAGAGAGTGCATATTTACATGCCTCCCCCCCCAGGAGTTACCGAATAAATAGCAGCTTGCTTTCTACCTAAAATGAATCCTTCATCAACTGGAGCAATAATGTTGGATAATATGTTTTTTTTTAAACTTTAATTTTTTTTTTAAACAATACTTTTTATTGATTTTCCTTCAACAATACAACACAGAAATAAAGATGGAGGGGGGGGGGGAGAAGGAGTAACAGTCCCGACTGGGGTTTACTTGTATTTATCAGGATATGCAAACATTTCTCAGGTTGGCATATACATTTCAACTTAAGTTCAAACATCCTACACGTTTAGACCTTCAGCTTCATTCCACGGCTGCCAGATTTTTAAAATTTTTCCGGACAGCCCCGTGCCAAGTACGTAAGTTTAATCATAGGCAAAATATTATTAACTTGACGTTTCCACATTCATGGGTGCCTTAGGCCAGGGGCGTAACTATAGAGGAAGCAGACCCTGCGGCTGCAGGGGGGCCCAGGAGATATAAGGGCCCCATGAGGCTCTAATACAATTTCAATAAATATTGGAGAAACAAGTCAACCTCTAAACATTTTGGGGGCCTGAAAAATAATTTGCTGTGGGGCCCAGTAATATCTAGTTATGCCACTGCCTTAGGCCCCATCCATCTCAGAATAATACAGTTTTCTGAGTTGTACCTGATATCTCAGGTACAACCTGATATCAGCGGCTTTTTGTGGCATAAACCCAGATTGTTCCGGCTCTATAAGAGTGGTAATGACCTTAGCCAGTCTAGTGGCCAAAATCTCGGCCAGAATTATTGCATCTTTAATGTCACCAGACTGTCTCCTCTCAATTTTGTTTTACCTTTATTTTTTATTGGAATGCTTATGGAAAACTCAATACAGTACATACGATATTAAACAAATCTTTGTATGTAGTGCTAGTATTTAGGTACATATTTATTTTTTGATCCAGATACTTCTTACTGATTACTGGAATATAATATGATTAGTAGTAATCAACATGGTGTTAGGAGAGAAAGATCAAGACAAAGTTTTCAGACAGAAGTTAGCAGGAGGCTGGACAGTACTTATATCTTGCAAATGTATTTAAAGCAGTGCCACATAGATCTTTCTTAGTGTATAAACTATGGTCTATTGGAATTGTATTTTTACTTAGAATTGAATAGGATTGAAATATCAGACACAAACTGAAAGTATCAAGAAAATGGTAAGTATTTTAAGTATCAGATAAATGCAAATTATACTATTACTATCTAAGTATCTACTGGATTAAAGCTTTGATTGGGGAAAAGGTGCTGGTTTTGCCAGCAAAATAAATAAAAGCTTTTCAATAACTCTGGCATGCAAGGCCTAATCCAACAGAAATACAGTATTCAGACAATTCTATTATATTACTGTATTCATTTTTGACTTTTGAAGCTTGGTATTTTCATGTTTGATGAAGCTGCATTCTCAAGTATTAAATGCTGAAGGGCAGAGTTCACTCCATTGTGTTAGTGCATTCTGCAAGTAACAACAGCTAATGCATGCTTCAGAATTTACTTCCTCCTGTTTGAATAGGGATTTCTTCCATTTGCCCTTGTTTTTGGTGATTGGTTCTGTAAAACTATTATGTATATCATCAACTAGGTTGACGTAACAAACAATTATTCAGCATTATTTATATTAACATTATTTGTAGTATTTGCTAGGAAAACCAGCCATAGTCATAATGCATAATCACCCGTAGTTATTTAACTGTATAATAGAAAATATTTTCAGCCTGAGCTTTAGCCAGTTTCTGCCCCAATAAAGATTACAGCACAAAACATTCGAAACTGCCCTTAATAATATGGGATAGTTATACAGAGAAATTATAAAAATGTACTATAATAAAATGTTAACAAATTACTATATTCATGTAATTGGTTCCTTTTTTCTAACTGATGTCTCATCTCCACCATGTGGTTGCAAAAAACAACAACTGCTTTTTAAAACATTTAAGTGAAACAATGAATTTGAGTATCTAGAATGGGTTGCATTTCTGTTTTCCACCTTTTCACATTAGATGGTTTAATGTATCATAAACCAGAACACTATATACAATAACTGCAAATCCACACACACACATATATATATTAATGAAATATCGGCAGTCACGAAAAGGCCATTCTTGGATGCCTTGGTGCAGCACACAGGAATTCTGAACACTCAGGGGCACATTTACTTAGCTTGAGTGAAAGAATAGAAGAAAAAATACTTCGACCATCGAATTGGCTACATCGGCCTTCGACTACGAGTCGACTTCGAATCGAACGTTTCGAACTAAAAATCGCTCGACTATTCGACCATTCGATAGTCGTAGTACTGTCTCTTTAAAAAAAACTTCGACCCCCTACTTCGCCACCTAAAACCTACCGAGCATCAATGTTAGCCTGTGGGGAAGGTCCCCATAGGCTTTCTAACAAATTTCTGGTCGAAGGAAAATCGTTTGATCGATGGATTAAAATCCTTTGAATCGTTTGATTCGAAGGATTTAATCATTCGATCGAATGATTTTTCCTACGATCGTTCGAACTAACAAATATCGGTAAATCCTTCGACTTTGATATTCGAAGTCGAAGGATTTTACTTAGACGTCGAATATTCGACATTCGATATTCGACCCAAAGTAAATGTGCCCCTCAATCTTCAAGTAGAAACCGCACTTGCAGGTCTTGTGTGGAATTCAAATAGTTTATTTGCAGGCAACAAACTAACATTTTGGCTGTGACTCCAGTCTTTTTCAAATAAATAAATATATATATATATATATATATATATATATATATATATATATATATATGTGACACGAGCTATGAATATTCTGTAAATTATATCCTTTTAAATGGTGCTTAGTGATGTCATCGTTTATAATCAGTGTCATTTCTGTCACATGACTCACTGAAACTTGTGTATTATAATAAATAAAGTATCCTCTGTTGCAAAATATGAGGCTATTAAGGGGGTTATTTATCAAAGTCCGGTTTTATCTCAACTTTTTCACTCTGTTCAAATCCGCTTGGGTTTTCTACGCTTATTTATTATTACGTTTTCCAGAAAATTTGCTTTGCAGGGAAAAAAAATCAGATTTTCATGATTTTTTTTCTGGGATTTTTCACCCGAAAACTCCGATTTCTTATGCTTGTTTTTGCCAAAAAACTCCGAAAACTTTGGGGGGTATTGCACGAAACACAGCGCACTTCAAAAAATCACTAGGACTTCTCCCACTGACTTATATGAAACCTCGACAGGTCTGAGATGCCAGATTTTCTAATTCAAACTTTTCCATCCTCAGGATTAATAAATTCTGAAAAATCTGTGATTTTTTAAAAGTCATATTTTATGAAAAAAAATCACAAATTTTTCAGGAGTTTTGGATTCGGAGTTTAGTAAATAACCCCCTATAAGTCACCTTGGAGTTCCATGACCTGTATAAAAGCTGTATAAAACGCTTTTATATGGTCGTGGAACTTATAATTAGTGATGGGCAAATTTAGTTGGCAGGTATGGATTTGCAGCAAATTTCCGCATTTCACGACCTGCGTAACTGCTGCAAAAACTTGGCGCCGAAAAAATTTTGCTGCGACAAAAAAATTGTCGCGCGACAAAATAATTTTGACACCCATTGACTGTAATGCATGTGGACAAAAGAGTTGCGTGCATAAAAATTGTCGTGTGCATAAAAATTCTAAATAATTTTGACACCCAATGACTAATGCATTTGGACAAAATAGTTGGACGTGTAAAAACGGTCACGCGTGTAAAAATTGTCTAGAAAATTTAATTGACTTCCATTCGTTTCGCAAATTTATTTTTTCAAAGTGAAACGAGACAGATTCACCTATCACTATTTATAATTTTACAATAGGGGGTACCTTATTCCCTATATAATGGCAGGATAGTGGCAATGATTTAAATGTGAAAACATTTAAATAGTCTTTTTTGCTGAGAATTCATTGATCAGTGTGAGCATAGTAACTAGGCTTTGTAAAGAATCCGAGTTTGATTTTGTTTCAGTAGAAGGAATACAGAAATATTTGTCTGCTTCTAAACAGAAGCACTGTACAGTGTCGGACTGGCCCGCCGGGATACCAGGAAATCTCCCGGTGGGCCAAGGTGTCAGTGGGCCCTTGTGCTGCTAAACATTTGGCCTATTTCATGGCCATTCCCTATTTCTATGAGAATAAAGAGGCCAAATAGATGGAATAATAGATTATAGTATGTAAAGAAATTAAACTAGGAGAATAGAGGTGGAGTGAGGAGAGGAAGAATAATAGTACTGAGAGTGGGCCCCTGGTCTAAGGTTTTTTGGTGGGCCCCTAATCTAAGGCTTTTGGGTGGGCCCCTGGTGTCCCAGTCTGACACTGGCACTGTATGATCTGCTTCCACTGTCCTTTTCTGAGCAGTGCTGCCATACGGCTTGATGTGCTGGAAGCATTATTCTCAAAACTACAAAATGTAGAGCTAACAAGTGATGAACAACAATGGCGGAATATTTTCACCAAACCATTTTTGTATATTGAAGTGGATTTCTACTTTTTTTATCCAGCACCTACTGGGACACTTTACTTACTACGTAACAGAGGATACTTTGCTAAAGACCACTGACAAATAAAAGTTATTATGACCATTTTGATCCATATGTGTCCCTTAAGCACAAAGAGACTAATACTATACCTAAGCGGCCACTCCGGCCACAAAAGAACATAAACAGGACTTTGTAAGTTACGTATTAGGAGCCCGGCACTTGCAGCCAATTTCATAAATAACACTAGCTCTTTTGAATGATAAATGGTTCTAGAGTAATATTTGCCTTTCCCAAAGAGTTATTCTTTTACATATCATACTTTTCAATCCAATAAATTCAACAGATCTTTTTGGGTAAAAAGCTCTACAGATCTATGGAACAAGAGTTATGAATTGCTATGGAGGCAGATTATGTTACATTGATAGCCAACATATATCATGTGACCACAGCATATTACTTTTTGATGCGATAACCGCTTTATACGTGTCATTAGTTTTGTTCACTGAAGGCAGATAAGTAGACATTACTGGGTGTTTGTTTAGACTTGTTTTAAAGTAAATGATTAATAACCATTTCTCCCAGCATATGGAAAGTGTGAGCATAAGGGTGACCCGAAGCACCTGCGATACTTGCAAAAAACACTACTAGAAATGGCAAGTCAGCATAATTCTATCCTCTCTTTTACTTAAATGTTATATATCATTTAACAGCTCTGGAAAGTATTTTAGCGTTATCAACAACTTTGGAAAATGAAACCTTCTCAGAAAGTTCTGCTGCCAAAACAATGAAGGAATTCAAGGAAAAGTGATTAGATGTACAAGTACAATTTATACCTCTGTCTGTCCTATTTCTCACCTTTCTTACTTCCACTGGTTGTTTTTCTTGTCCTACCAGCATCTTTAAAAAGTAGAAAAGTCCATGAGGGCCATTCATCAAGATATAGAGTTGTTAGCAAGGAAAGCACCTCAACCTTTTCAAAATGCAGGTTGTGTTTGTTTAACTGATTGGCTTTCCAGCAGGGAGCTCTAGAAGAGTGTTATAACCAGAGGCAGCTAGCACGTGTTTTAGGTCAATTTACAAGACTGTTGTAAAAACAAAAAAACAATAATCACATTTCAGTGACATGGTAAGCATATATTCTGTATCTACAAAAGAAGCTCCAAATCTAAGAGGTTAAAAAAGACATTTACCCTAGGTGCAACAGGACAGGTGGCTTACAGACCCCTTGCTTGACTTTTTGTGCCAGATCCATCATGGGATGTAAAGCTCTGGCACAGTCTTTCAATTAGGGTCCTGCACTGGTCTTTTCAAGGAGTGATACCAGGCTTGGACTGGGAGTCAAAAAAGGTTCCAAGTTCGTAGAGGCCCAAACGGCTCTGACCAGTCCAATAAATAGTGACTGTTTATAGCAACTTAAAGCAGCTGCTCTGGCATTTCACAGAACCCACAGATTGCCAGTCCGGGCCTGAGTGAACCCAATACAGGCTTCCCAATCTTCTACATGCTTGGGATAAGCCTTTACATTTGCAGTTATTTAGTACTGAATCTTTATCAGTTATGTTAAACTGGGCTGATGAAGTCATATGATACTTTATATTGTAACATTTGTATATTTTAGGCCAAGACAATAATAATCTGGTAGAGCTCACAATGCCTTCTGATTTTATAGTTAACAAGTTATACATATTATATATCTATATAAACCTGCCATTTTTATCTCATAAATGACATTTAAAATATCATTTGGATGGTATCACCAACCAGAAAGTTGATAAACTGATGCCCGTTCTGCTTATCTTTCTAATTAGGTTCTTTTTTAATCCAATACCTGGTTTCTATGGTTAGTGAAACAGGAAGAAAACAATGCAGACTGGGAATACACCACACCGTTGGTATTTGTCGCTACTGATTCAGAACTAGGGTTAGTGAACCTAGCAAGCAGATTATAGCCACACTGCCTGGAGGGCTACAGAGAAAAATGTAAAAAAAATATATTGATTTAATCATAGTGAAAGTTAAAGTAGGAGGCAACATAATTTCATAAAAATTTTTCTATGTATTTGTGCCCCTACCCCTTTTAAATCGTTATAGTTGTAGGTGTAGGAGCACTTCTCCTTAGGTATTGATCCGGACAGCCTGGCTTCCTAAAGATTAAGAAAATAAGGCAGGACCCTCCTAGATTGATGTGTCAATCGCCGATCACATGTCATAGCCTTGTCCGTTTGATGCCAGCTCCCCACCCCGTGAAATCATTACACTGCCCCATGATGTCAGCATCTACCACCCTGATTTCCCCACATAGAAAGGTGCCAACCCTACTTCCACCCACGATTACAAACGTGCAAATGTCACTGTGTATTTTCTACATTAGTGGGTCAAGGGTTCTGTGTTAGCAGGCCCAGTACAACTGCAGAAAATTCAAGATAGCAGACTCAGTATCGAATTCTACAACAACCAAATTAAAGCACGCAAACACTTCGTTTTGAGTATATGTGCTATGTCACTGAACTGTCAGTCTCAGGAAGCCATGTGAAGAATGAATCACTCATGCTCTGTGAGAGTCTCTGCTTTCTGTACTACACTGTAATATTAATTGAAGAATCGAATTGAAGAATTGAAGGACACACTTCCCATATGTATTCATTATAATGGATCAAATCACAGTAAAGAAAGTAAAAAGAGTAAAAATATACTTGTACTGCTGAAGAAACTGTCATGAAAAGACAGGACTATAGACTATTTAACAGGGCTTCATAATTCATACAACCTAATGCGCTATCCAACATCCAGAGATCTCAAAGGGGCTGGTTTAGCAACTATTTAACATGAAGCCTTTCACTTTTTCTGGTAATGTGGGTGATTTAAAAACAAAAATAACTGGACTAACCAGGGACTGATTTGCTTGTGGTTACGAAAACACCAGCAGTATTTGTCATAATTATAAAGTGAAGTCAAGGGTGAAATAACTGGGGGATCTTTGTGATTTATTTTGCAAAGGTTGAATACCATCATCGCATGTTTAATTCTGTGACTTTGGATAAGTGCATTCTGTAAAGTGCTACTGAAATGTATTCCTTCATTTCCTTGACAGCAATGGAGGCAATGAGTACATTAAATCACTGAAAAATTTATAATATCAAAGATAAATGGAGGTCACATTTATTCTGTGGTGCATGTAAAATAACCAATAATTTACAAGGTCACTGAGAGTTTGTGGGAAATTAGTTCATTTCTCTTTTTCAGAGCCTATGCTGTCTGATATTACTAGAACTGTTTTCTAACATAAGAGCCATAAATTAAGCCAGGAGAACTATTTTTTTTAATTTCATTTTTAAACCAGGCCACAGGCTCAGTCTAATTCATTAATAAAGAGTATTTCACATGAATATATTAAAGGGAGCTAATGCTATTAATGAGGACTGCTAATGATATTAGTTGTGCCTATAGAAAAAACTGCAAATACTATTTACAGAGGAATTAACATAAAACTTTCCATGGTTGTCAAGGTATACATAGCTGGAAATGATTTTTGGAATAAAATGCATCACCAGCTGCTGCTTCTACAAAAAAAACCAAAAACCTGAAATCCAGTATCAGTTTGTCATGTGACTAATGCAGGTAACCAAAGGTGACATATTTTCTCTTAAAAAAAAATGCAGTTTTGGTTATGCTCAGATAAGAATATGCAATTATTTTAAGGTTTGATCTGGTTTGGTATTGTGAGAAAGATTTTCGATGGATACAAGTTTGACGTCTTGTCAACACTTGTGTCTATAGCCAGGTTAATGCTAAGACAGTGAAGTTCATACTGTATATCATTGAGACCCTGATGCATGTTTACTTAAACTATGGTGGAACAATTATTTTTTTGTCTGATGCCAGATTGAGATTTTGGATAGAGAATACAGATATTGGACCTATTATCCGGAATGCTTGGGACCTGGGATTTTCCACATAAGGGGTCTTTCTGTAATTTGGATCTTGCCACCAATAATGATTAATCATGCCCTAGTTGGGACAGTACAGTGTACTGTTTTATATTACAGACAAAAAGGAAATATTTTTGAAAATTTTCAATTATTTGATTAAAATGGAGTCTATGGAAGATGGCTTTCCTGCAATTTGGATCTTTTCCGGATAATGAATCCTATACCTGTAATAGGAAATGTAGTCTGACCTACATCTAGCTGTTTCTTGAGTGACCCAAGGACAGTAAGAGGTATTACATAGCTGCTGTTTTTCCGCTGACACCCATTAGTCTAATTAATTATGCGTACAACTGGCTGTCAGATATGGCCTCTATTTTTTTGCTTTATATTAGAATTACATGATTTGTTGAGGTTAAAGAGATACTGACACCAGAAATTAAACCATTTTTACATCTATCATAGCATTGGCTCTTTTTGCTACTTATAATTTTGCCATAAAGTATTTGCTCAAAGCTTTTACATTACCCATCTGATTCCCTGTGATTGTCTATGAGGGGGCTGCCATATTTGTGCAGCAGGAGTCCGTTAGCATTAGAAACTTTAACTTACATGCTGAGATGGGACAGTCAGGTTGACAAAACAGTCAGGTTTAGGAACATCAACTAACCATTACTTACAAAAACAAACCTCTCAGCAAAAAACAATCAACATGACCTATAGGTAACATTAAGTGGCACATTTACTAAGGGTCCAATATCGAAGTGAAAAAACTTCGAAATTCGATCATCGAATTGCAGTAGTACAATATTCGAAGTCAAAATTTTTTTGATTGAATATGGCCATATGCGATTGAAGTAAAATCGAACGATTTTCAAAAAAAAAACTTTGACTTCTAAAAATTTTGCCAAATGTTGGCTATATGTTCTAGGAGGTCCCCCTAGGCTAACATAGCAATTCGGCAGGTTTAAGGTGGCAAAGTGTCGAAGTCGAAATTTTTTTAAAGAGACAGTAGTTAGATTTTTGAATGGCCGAATATTCTAAGTTTTTCCAATTCGAATCGAAGTTGAAATCTAATTTGGCCAACCATGGGGTATATTTATCAAAAAGTGAAGTGAGAGATCGCCACAGTCCTCTAGAGTGAAATATCCCACTCTCCATTCATTTCTATGGGATTTTTAAAAGAGTATTTATCAATGGGTGAAAGTGAAAGTTCATCTTTTGATAAATACACCTTTCAAAATCCCATAGAAATGAACGGAGAGTGGTGAAATTTCACTCTAGAGGACTGTGGCGATCTCTAACTTCACTCTTTGATAAATATACCCCATGCCTTTTATGTGGTGAAAGATGACTTGTACATTAATCATGTAGCACAAAATTACATAAAAGTCTTGAGATGACAAGAATGATAGAACTGAGCAGAGATGTAACAGAGACACCTCCAAAATCAGTAAGCTTTTGTGACATTATCCGGCAACTTCCAATAAAGCAGGAGTTACTCCTGTTACACATTAATGCTATTAGCTAAAATCATGACAATGGAAAAAAAAATTACATATGTAAATGGATACATTTTTAGCGATAGCAATGTTTAGCACAAATTTGCTGTTAGGGGGTAACTAAAAACATGCTGTGAAAAACTTGATGTTTTAGTTAAAAATTACTTTTTGTCTAAATTATAATTACTTTTATTTCATTCCACCCCATTTGGCCAATTCTAACACCAAGCTTTAAAGCTCCATCATGCATCATTCTTAGAGATAACTATATATATTTCCCTTTAAAAAGGCATTATAATAATATAATTATAATCATTATTTTTGGATTTCATATATGTCTTTATATATATGTATATATCACCAACATTATTCAGCACTGATAATATATCATGTTACACCCTTCCCAAGCGAATATTGCTTTACGGAGAGAACATCGAAGGACATGTAAAGCTAAGTAAAATTTAATCAGTGAACAGCCTCTTTGAAACCTTTAGACACCTGCCACTCTGGTTGTTAAAAGGTTAACAGTAAGGCTGCAGCATCCCCTTAATCACTTAGAAATCCTTCTCCTCCTCTAACCCACTTGGCCCCTCCCTCAGGAATTTGCTTTGGCTGTTGACTTATGAGCATGCTCAGTTCTTCTCAGCTTAGGTTACTAAACACACCCTCCAGTCTAACAGCCAATTGAAGATATAGCATTGCTGGTTCTCATAGAAACTCTGCTCTAGCTGTCTGATCCTATTTTTTTTCTCCTAACCACCTCTCCTGAGCTCAGCTTAACCATTACTGTGCTCAACCCCAGCAGAACCTTTTATCAAAGTATGTTGTGTTTGTGTAAATCTGCATTCTGCATTGCATGAACTTTACATCACACATGTCCTGTTTGTAGATGTAAATGTTACTGATGATGTGTCAGAGAAAAATGGCCGCTGGGTGAAAGCTGCTGTTTGTTTTAGGAAAATATGATGGTGCTGGCAAATGGAGGGGTATATGCAATACAAATAATGCCATTTGAGTGGGGAAGATTTGCCCAACTTATATACATGGTAGGAAAATGTAGGCTTTACATGTCCTTTAAGTCACTTTTGAAGACAAAAACTTTTACCTGTAAAAGTTTAAACAATTCATGCTAAGAGATCAGATGCCAAGCTTGACAACTGCTGAGCAGAAGCTGAAGAAAAAAAATGTAATGGACAAGCAACTGTGGTTTTACTCTCACTGTGTGCTTCTTCTGCTTATTTTATCCGCAACCTGAATCCCCTGGGATAGCAAGAAAGCAAAATAAAATACATGGCAAATTCCCAGCGGGACTTCATTTGATACGTCTCTTACTAAAGAGGATTGTTTGAACCAGACTCTGGTTACTAACAAAAATGTTATGTATGGATATCAAGCGCTTCTGATTAAGATGAAATATTTTAAGGACCGTTTAAATCTCATTTTTCAGTTACTGTATTGGGCAACTCCAAAATCCCAACTTTAAATTGGTGCTTTGTAGTCTGAGAAATATCTGCCATTGGATATACCAGGCAAGGGAAACCTAAATTCTACTGTATATAATGTTTAATGACAAGCAACACTCAAACTTAATTACATTAAAAGAAATTTAAGATTTCTCTTAGGAGCTGAAAATAATCTCTTAAATAGAACACAGTGATAAAAAAAATACAAACTTGAAAAATGGAACATTTTCACTTCAGTTATATATACTAAGATGGGCAGAAGGGAATGCAATTGAACTTTATTTTACTAAAATTAAAATGCTTGTGCTGGTATGTATGAAAATTATTTTGATAATTTTAGTAAATTTGCTTTATGCAAGGCATGCTCCATTAGGCAAGACCTGTCCAGCTCCACAGTACAATTATTAGCTTTATTCTTAGTTTAGGGCTGAGAATTCAGTCAGATGAAAGAAACCACTAATAACCTCACCTGTCATTAATGAGGCCTAGGTATTAATAATACAAAAGGAGGTCTTAACCTTCAATAAAATTGTCCCACCGCAGCCAGTTCTCTATAGAAGCTGACCCAAACACTTACTAGCACATTGCGGGTCATTTATAAACACCCCAGATGGAAAGAAATTAGTAATTGAGGCATGTCCAAAGGTTTGAACACACTTCCACTTATCCTGTCCCTGACCCTAAATATTGCCATTAGGCATTATTAGCCATTAGGCATTATTAGCCATTAGGAGTTGTTACCTGTTGACAATTACAGAATTAAAATAATCAAAACTTTGGGCTCAAAATCATGGTTCCTATAAGCAAATGCGTATTGACATTTGCAAATATGTTTTTTTTTTTAAACTCACTGATTCTTGCAGTAGTTTTTTTTACAACTTTTTACTTATAGAATTAAATAAATACGCAATTTGGCAAACTTTTGCTTTCAACTGTTATCACTTGGTAGAAGTATATAATGTAAACCTGGGGAGTCTATACACTGCTAACTTTACACTTAAGTCGACAAGAAAAGAGATTACATTTACACAGGTGCACGATTGAAGGATTCAGAGAATATAACTTCTGTGATTTCTGTTTTGAAAAAAGTAGTACTGTATATACAATAGCTGTAAAGAATTTAAAGAACATATTGAATAAGAATGTGTCTCTTACAAATGATAAAATACATAATTACTGGTATTAAATGGCAAGCACAGTGGCATATTGGTCTATAGGAACTTAGATACCATCTGTGTGGTGTTTGCATGTTTTCCTGGCAAATTTGTAGCTTTCTTTAGAGTGCTTCCGTTTCAACCTACATATTTAAAATTAAACTGGAAAGTTTAACTTGCCTCTAATAAAAAACGGAAACAATTATTTGCATGCATATAGCATGGAATTTAATAATCTCTATTAGGGCAGAAACTGATACAAACAATGTAACTGTCCCTGTAAACTGCTCAGTGCTCGATAAAGCAATGTACTTATGTGTAATGAAGTGTTGATCTAAGGGTGAGAGTGAATTTCTTTTCCTTCCAGAGCCCGTGCAGTTGAAGTTGATCTCTGGTTAATTCCAACTGCGGCAAAGAGACATGAAGAAGATCATAAGGTACATAAGATGGCACCTGTGAACCCCGCTGCGCTGCTCTGCATTTTTGTCCTAGGTTTTTCAATAGAAGCTCTTTTCTGTGTAATAATGTGCAGTGAGGGGGCAGTTGAAGGTCTCCTTTAAATAAATTTAACGTAAAAAACATCAATGAATAAAGCCGTGAATTCATATGTTATTCATCATTTTAATGGGTTGACATACAAAAAATAGAAAAAACTTGAATAAATACTTTACATTTTGTCTAGGAAAGCTCCGATTGTTTTTCTACATGACCTTGCAAACTTTCAGATGCCAAAGTTTTACCCTAGAGTTTTTCACGTTTTTTTTTTTTTGCTTATTGAACATTGAAAATTTGTGTTATTTAAACTATTTTTCAAAATCACGATTTTTAGTGCAAAATAAATTGAACAAATAACCCCTTTAGTGCCGTGTATGTGAAATACCTGTTACAGAAGCATCAATTTGTTATAAAATAGAGTACACATTGAGAGGTGACCAGAAATGTAGAAAACTTTACACCCTTTATAGCATAATTCCTCATGAGATCAATCTGAACATACATTCATGAAAAATCCAGAGACTGCAAGTGTAAGCTATAATGGCAGTTTGTCTGATTTCATTATATTGAGAACCAAATTGAATAACATCCTTTTTCTCGCCAAGGGCTTTCTTCAAAGTCTGATTGCATCTCAGCATGGGGCTAAGTAGTGGCCTACAGGGACTAATTGACATCTGCTACATCACTTCCCTCCTTTAGAGTTCCAAGCAGATGATGACTTGTCTTCAGCAAGCACTTCCAAGGTATTCCCAAAGGCAATGAGGACAGGAGGAGAAAGAGAAAGGCTAACCATATGTGTGTTGACAAAAGAGGTTACAGAAGACAGTAGCAGCTTGAATTGTACTCATCAATAACAAAAATAAACATGATGGTAACCACGTGTGAATGTGTAGATAGAAACACATCATTCAAGCTTTAAAAATCACACCTTCCCTAATTTACCAGGGTGCCAATAAAAACAAAATAATATTATGGAGCTACAACATTTCTGGCCAGATGCTGCACACACATGATCTCATCCCCAGTGGAAAAGGATTCCATCATTTCAGTTGTTGACATATTTCTACATAGTTTAAAAGCAATTATTTTTATGAGCCTGGTGAAGCATGACAAATAACAAACACTTAAACGATTGGCAACAATACTTTGGTAAAACAGCTACCCATAATGAATGTAATGTTTCCATATTCATTATATATATATATATATATATATATATATATATATATATATATATATATATATATATATATATATATATATATATATATATATCCATATAATCCTCCCTGGAAGAAGCCGCACTGCTCAGGACTTAGTGAAAAAAATGTTCGTTTATTTAAAGAAACTAATGTTTCGGCTGCAACATCAGCCTTTGTCAAAGTTATTAATATATCTATCTATCTATCTATCTATCTATCTATCTATCTATCTATCTATCTATATCTATCTATATCTATCTATATCTATCTATATCTATCTATATCTATCTATATCTATATCTATATATAGATATAAGAATTAAACAGTTTCTTCTCGATAACCGTGAGTGCTCCTGACTTCACCTGATATATATATATATATATATATATAAACAAGGGAAAGTTGTGCTCACCACTATTTTTTAAAACCATTAGGCAGGGGTGCAATGAGGGTGTGACCACAAAATACATATAGTCAACTACAATAGGTCCTCTGCACTCAACCCATTATCAATATATTTAAGACAGCGACATTTTGTCCATACTGCTACTGAAAAATGCCTTACCCTTTAAACAACACAGGGATTGTTTGTCCATATATTGCAATATATTTAAGCTGGCCAACTACGTCAAAGTCATCCCATATCTGGCCAGTCCTACGCTTAATTTTCATCTGATTCATTAAGAATTCTATTGCTTCATTATACATTTTACAAAGGGACTAAGTTTTACCTGCAACTTACTAGCTGCTTTTGTAAAATGTATAATTAAGCAATAGAATTCTTAAATATATTGCAATATATGGACAAACAATCCCTGTGTTGTTTAAAGGGTAAGGCATTTTTCAGTAGCAGTATGCACAAAATGTCTGTCTTAAATATATTGATAATGGGTTGAGTGCAGAGGACCTATTGTAGTTGACTATATATATATATATATATATATATATATATATATATATATATATATATATATATATATTTAAAACTGTCCTAATAACGGTCCCGTGTGGATCGAAACGTGTCGATATGGAGATGGAATAAACGTTGTTTATGTTTTTATTAATTTGTGTGCTGTGAGTGCTTTCTACTATTGGACTATATATATATATATATATATATATATATATATATATATATATATATATATATATATATATATATATATATATATATGCGTCCTGTGGGTATCAGCACTCGATACTTGGATGAGTTTGAGGTGCAGGATCAAATTAATGATACAGGTAATGTAAGGATCAGCACACTCATTTGTAGAAAAGCAAAGTGTATTTTATTTCAACACAGCATTGTGTCCAACGTTTCGGTTCCTCCTTGATAAAGGTTCCCAGGAGGAACCGAAACGTTGGACACAATGCTGTGTTGAAATAAAATACACTTTGCTTTTCTACAAATGAGTGTGCTGATCCTTACATTACCTATATATATATATATATATATATATATATATATATATATATATATATATATATAATACACAAAAGCCATGAATATATTGTAAATTATTTTCTTTATAAACAATGACCATTGAGGTCATCATTTATAAACGGTGACTAGTGATGTCATTTTTGTCACATGACTCACTAAAACTTATATAGGAAACTATAAGGATATAAGAAGAAACCTCAGAGTTCCATGACCTGTATAAAAGCACTCGGCCTTCGGCCTCATACTTTTATATGGTCATATATATATATATATATATATACACACACACACACACACACATATAGACAGATAGATAGATAGATAAATAGACAGACAGATAGATTTACAGACAGATAGATAGATCTATATAAATAGAATGCTTTACTCACATCGTAACAGGAGTTGAATCTCTGTGGCGAATTTACTGAGTAGGCATTAAGCACTTATGACATTGCATAATGAAAACGTACATATTCATGTCAGAAACTATTTTCTAATACAGAAAAGGGGTAAGAGGATGTGCATAATGATTCTTTATGGCACAGGTATGGGATCCGTTATCTGGAAACTCGTTATCCAGAAAGATCTTACTTACAGGAAGGCCATCCCCCATAGACTCAATTTTAATCAAATAATTTATATTTTTTAAATGATTTCTATTTTCTCTGTTATAATAAACAATACCTTGTGCTTGATCCTAACTAAGATATAATTATTTTTTACTGTGGGCAAAACAAGCCTATTGGGTTTAATTAAGTTTCAGTGTTTTTTTTAATGAACTTAAGGTATGGAGATCCAAATAATTAAACATACAACCCAGGTCCCGTGCATTTTGGATAACAAGTCTCATATCAGTATTGTACAGAAGTTAAAGTTTTACAGCACCCTGACATAGTGGAATTACCAAGAATGTTGAAAGCAAAGCAGTATGATATATTGTTGCTTGTTTTTTGCTAACATTATACAGGTTTGGGATCCCCTTATCCGGATAAGGGATCCCATACCTGTATAATTATAGCAAATGCAGTACAAATTTTGACCTATATTCAGGGTCGGACTGGAACATTGGGGGCCCACCAGGCTCCAAACTCCCGGGGCCCCCTCATGCATGCGCGAGCGGCCATACGATTTGCCGCACATTGTTTTCTTGTGGGGTGCCAGATTAGGGGAGCGGGTTTGGGCTCACTGGGTTTTTTCCTGGTGTCCAGTCTGACCTTGCCTATGTTTGTACGTGAGACACAGCTGGCCTGATTTATTAAGACTTTGAACATTTGCACCAGTACATTAAACATAGAAATCAGTCAGGAATTAGTTTTGATCTGAATATTGGAGGTAGATTAATAAAAGCAAATCTCTTATTGTTCGTCTTGTATAGATTACTGTACTGGGCTGATTTAATCAGTATTGGCAAATGAGCGTGAGGAGATCTTTTTTAAACACTGCCCAGTTTTGCACCTGAGCAGTAACTCACAGCGATGAACATTTTTTCCGACAGATGCAGGAAGAGCAATGGAAGCAGATATTTGATTGCCCAGTGTTAATAAATGACCCACACTTTTGTCATACCCAATTTTAAGTCTCTGCTCTATATATTGTTAGAACATCCAAAATATATTGTTAGAGACACAAGTAAAAAGCTACAATAGCCTCTACAGAAGCATCAAATCCACTGTTTATCTTACAAGATGTAATTAGTTGCAGTCTTAGTGATCAATGTATGTGCAAGGTAAGGGCAACTGTCTAATGAAAGTCTTCTGTTTTTTATAGGATATATTTATGAAATACAGTATACAAACCTTCTTTCCTTTAGTAGATTTTCAGTCATTTGTCTTTGGAATTTAGGCATAATTTAGTCTTAAGAAACAATGTATAACCTTCTAGTTTAGTCACATATTCCACATACCTTCAGACGCTAAGACACCAATGCTATTCCCCAAGGAAATAGTAAGTTGATCTCTTACATTGTTGAACAGGTTACCAGTTGTCATGTGCCAGTTGTCATGTAACTGACTGCAAGCATCATAGAAGTTACATTTCCTGTTTCTTCTTTGATTTAAGCTGCACTGTTTAGTTTCATGCAATTAGTGATGGGCGGATCTGTCGCAAAACGGTGAAAAAAACGCGTAATGGCTACAATTTGGGAAAAGCATTGACGTCAATGGGCGTCAAAATAATTTAGACGCGTGAAACTTTTTGACGCAAAAAAATGCACATATAAAATGCATTAAATTCAACAGGCGTCCAAATAAATTTGACACACAACAATTTTTATGTGCGTGCCAATTTTGACGCTGGGCAAATTGTTTTTGTCGCAGCAGATTTTTCGCCTGTGACCTTTCGATGCAGTTTCACTAAAACATTTGCAGGCAGCAAAACATGGAAATTCGCAGAATATATTCACCCATCACTACTGGCAACAAGTTCAAAGACACTGGGAAGTGAAAGGGTTCATCACTTCCTTTTTGAATAAACAAAACACACCCAATTGCCAATACCTTATGACATCCTAGTGATGGTCCTGGAGGAACACTACTTGATATCAGATTTATATAACCTCCTTTCAGTTTTTGGACAAGTCCTGTGTACAATGTATAAAATAACAATATACAATATACAATCAACATCTGTTCAAAAAACTATAAAAGTCTATAAGAGGCTAATATACAGGAAAAACTGTCTTGGAGGAAAAAGACAAGTGACATAGGTGAAATATGAGTTTATAATAAGGTGTTTTTCCTTTATCAGTTAAAACATACTCTGTGACACCCTCAGATACAATAAAGTGTAATTTGGAAGAATTGTAGATATAGTTGAAACAAGTGGTTTATGTCTATAGCTAAACACATCTAGATTTGTGTTTCATAGCATTATGCACAAAAACCAGTATATTTAGGGGGTTATTTACTAAAACTTAATTTTTTCTGGTCATGCCTTTTGGGGCAATAATTCGAATTTATCGAATTTATACCCTGATACTGCAAAAAGCCAGAATCTGAAAATCCGCCATCTCAAACCTGTCAGGGTTAGGGAATGTCAGGGTAAGTCAATGGAAGATGTCCCTATCCTAATTTGAAGATATTATGGTCTGAGCTTGATTTAGCTCTATAATCGGAAACAGTTGGGGTTTTCGAACAATAATCAATAACAATAAGTGCATTGAAGGTATTAACAAAAGGTATTTATCCCCTTAATTCTCCAATTAAATTGTGAGGAAAGATAGTCTGCTTTGATGAATAGTGTAATGGTATCCCTGCCAGCCTGAGCAACATGACAGTAACTCCAGGGTTATCCTAGAACAGTGTTAGTCAGACCTTTAAGTTCAAGCCAATACCTTGAAGGTCTAGACCAGTGATCCCAATAAAGTAGCTCATGAGCAACATGTTGCTCTCCAACCTCTTGGATGTTGCTCCCAGTGGCCTCAAAGCAAGAGCTTATTTTTTAATTCCAGGCTTAGAGACAAGTTTTGGTTGTATAAAAACCAGGGGCACTGCCAAACAGAGCCTCAATGTAGGTTGACAATCCACATAGAAGCTAAAAATGGCCAAGCGCAGCACTTCTTTGGCACCCCAAGAACATTTTCCATGCTAGTGTTGCTCCCCAACTACTTTTACTTCTGAATGTTGCTCGCAGCTTCAAAAGGTTGGGGATCCCTGGTCTAGACTTTGGTCAGGGCCTCCCTTAGTTCAAAGTTATAGATACAGGGTAAAATCAATGAGCCCTAGTTTCTAGAATAACTAGGACAGCAAATAAGTTCCCCAAACCCCAGTAACTCTAAGATGGGCTTTCAAAGAGTTAATAGACATTCTCTCCAAATTTCTCCCTGCCAATAGAATTGACACATTTCCCCCTCTCGTAAATGTTTAAACTTGGTATTATGACCATGTTTTCATATATCTGAAAGCTGAAGTGGTATAGGGCGCCCAACAAAATGTTTGATGGCAATGCAGGGCATAAACCCAAAAAACCCTTCTGTATTAAGTTACTTTAATAAGAGTGAGATCTTATCCTCTGAACCACTCAAAATTGGGGTGTTTCCTGTGCATATTTAAGTCTCTACCTAGTTATGTTTACGCTTTGAGGGTTGTAATAACATGTTCTACAGTGAACTGCAAGTATGTAAGAAAAGAATGTAAAACATTCGGTGCAAACAGCAATCTGGTAAGCATTGATATTGGCTGTGTATTAGAATGATGCAGATTAGTACACATAAATACATTGCACAGCAATACACCTAAGGGGTTAGAAATATGTCCCTATACCATCTACAACAATGCAATACATAGAATAGTTCTTATTTATTTCTGTTTCTTCTTTTATGAATATTTTAAAAAATAGAATGCTTGACAATGAAAAGAAGCACATACAAAAGTAAAAAAGGGGGCTCCAGAGCTCTCTTTAAATAGTTACAAAATATAGAGACAGATTGCATCTGAATAAATATCATTTATGGAGTCTTTGATTGTCCTACAGTCACATCATCCAAGCCACCACCGTTAATGTAGATAATTATGTATATAGCCAAATAAAACCGTTGAATTGTTATCCAGTTTACTTTATTTTACAGAAAACATTGGCAACCTTAATAGTCTAGTATTTTAATTGTTCCATTATCCTTCCTAAGGACTGATGCCCAAAACTGCAGTGCAGTAAGGTAAGGTCTAAGGGCTTTAGCACACGGACAGATTCGGGAAGATTTAGTCGCCTGGCGACTAATCGCTTTTTCTGCAGGGCGACAATCTCCCCGAACTGCCTTCCCCCTGCCTTACGCCTGCTATAATGAGAAAACGCCAGCGCCAATTCATTAGCGGCGCTTCAATTTCCGAAGTCGCCGAAGTTGCCTCACGAAGAGGCAATTAGTCGCCAGGCGACTAAATCTCCCCGAATCTGCCTATGTACTAGCTCCCTAATGAGCGATTTATAAAGTGACAAAATTATGTTTTCATTCCTTTCTAATTGAACTTTCTATGGTCAGGCCCTACATTTACTTGTGTTTTTGCTTTGTTCAAAACCATGGATAGGCAGTACCAGTAAGAAGGAGGTAAATAGTCTTGCTGTGAGGTCCTCCTTGTCTTGTTCCAGCCCTTGCTTACAGTAGGGTGCAGTAGATGAAGCTGGAAAACATAGACATAAAGAAACATTTTCACAAAGAGTAACGTACAACATATCAAAGGATAGAAAAGGAATTTCACATCCATATAATACTCTCAGGCAATAGCTAAACCTTTTGTGCCAGATATTTAATTGTTACACACATTTCAACAAGTTACCCAGAAGTGAGGCACCGTACGATTTATACGATGCACAACATTTTAAATATTCTTCTGTGCTTACTAGAATTGCATTTATTTACAGGGACTTGTTCATAAAAAAACATCTGGCGATTGAAGTAGGGGGAAATCATGACTGGAGCTGGTCCCTCGTTTGGCTTATATTGCTTTCTTAAGCATGACTTTCCAGCAAAAAATCTCTGTGACAAGCTTGCAGGTTTTATGAGTGAAAATCATAATACAATGAAAACGACTTTTAATGATGAAGTATCTACATAAATGACCCTTGTAAAAAATCGAGCTCATGTTCCAAGTGCATGATGCAAGCTTGACTTTGAAATGTCTCTTTCCTCGAGTCTGATCAGCAATCACTTGCAACTAACAAACAATAGCCAAATGTCCTGCTTTTTTCCCTTTATTTTATTTATTATTATCATTTGCAGAACCAAAAAGAGAAAAAAAAAACAGGGAGAACTTGCAAGAAATTGAAAACATGTGTCTCCCTTTGTGTATAGTAAAATGAAAACATACAGGCAGTTAGGGACATGTTTGTAAGTTAGCGTACAGGGAAATAACTGTAGGAATACAATAATAAAGAGTAAACTCTATTATTTGCAGCAGGTTCATCATGGTAAAACAGATTAATAGGATAGAGAGCTGGATATATGGAAGAAATCAGGATAATACATTCTTTATAATATGAGTATTCATCCCAGTGTCTCGACTGTTCCACGCTGAGCAATTGTAGCACTCTCGTAATTAGGACGGGCCAAGTTGACCTTGTGTTTGAGTATACAAATCTGATACTGCATGCTGGCCTTACACAACTCATATTTTGCAAATATTCTAGATGTACTTTCTATGTTTAGGATAAATAATGAATATGGTTTAAAAACAACCACAAAAAAAGCCTTAGAGCTGTTAAAAGTATGGCAGGATCGAGTTTCAATTTGTTTATATATGTCAGATGCCCTTGATCATTTGTGTAGCTTTTCTTTGTCTTGGTAAATGAATCGTTTAATTGTGGTGCAATAAACAACACAGCTGTATTTCTGTAGCAGATAAGTATGGCAATAAAGAACTTCTAACTAAACTGGACATGTTGCCTTACAAACTAAAGCTCACCATAGACGCAAAGATCCGATCGTACAAATCGAGGATTCGTACGATTTTCAGACTGCGTGTGGCGAGTCTCGTCATTTTTCGTCTGGCGGAGATCGGCCGTTTGGTCAATCGGATAGGTTAGAAAATTTTTGTTGGCTGCCGATAATATCTCTGCATGTATTGCCGATGATACGATTTTCAGTGGGAGACTGTCACTAGATTTGGTCGGAAATAACTATCGTACGATTGCTGTCAGGGGCAGAACATCGGCTGATCTGTTTTTTACTACTTTATTTGATCTGAATGGTAAGACTTTGATCTGAATGGTTAGTGGCGGGTCGGGAGATGGGACGAATCAACGTACGATCGGATCTTTGCGTCTGTGGCCAGCTTAAGCTACAGGTGTATCGGTCATACAAAACAAATTTCATCATATGGAAACCAGATATACACAACCATCATCGTCACTCCTTTGTAATTAACTGTTTTCTTTTTTATGTTGCAAAATACAGTACAATGTGATCCTTGGTCTTTCACAGTTTTACACTGGCTATTCTGTTCTTCTTACTTATTAGACTTGATGCTGCTAGTATACAATACTATTATGCATTATGATTTTCATCCCTTAGCATAAAATTAAACCTTTCACATTAACATAAAACAGGTATATTTTATATATTTCACAGTATATTGTTATAGTGATTTATTTTATGAAAACCCAGGTACCTGGTGGGCAAGTTAAGATACATGTATAAAAATTGTACTTCTAAATCTTCAGTATTACTCAACATTTGGTAATTACCACTATATTCCAATTTGATATCTCCATAGTGTGAAGTTGATGCAAACATCTGCTATTGGTACTTTCCAATGTTCCCCTATTGTAAAATATAAGGGTAAGCCACCAAGGACTTCCATGACCATATAAATGCATGGAGCTGAGGGGAACTGTAAAAATCGTCATATTTTACAACAGGGGGTACAATATTTATTAGAATACACAAGTTTTAGTGAGTCATGTGACAGAAATGACATCATTAATCACAGATTTTGATGGATGACATCAATAAGAACCAAGCAAGGATATATTGTTCATGATATTCTTGTATACCAAAGGGGGAAACACTGGATTCACAGTGAAATTGTGGACGATAAAGCATTTATATTGTTGATCCACAAATGGAGGAGGTCAGTCCAAAAACCGATGATATGCTATTATTAAGTAAATTATGAAATCATTCTTTTAGTAGTTAAAAGTAATAAAACAAAGGTATAAAAACAAATAAAAATAAGACTCAATCAATATATAACATGGAAGGGTGGAGATTCGGTTTTTCATGAAATTTGCTGTATGATTTTGCTAGCTATGTGACAGCTCAAGGACAGAAACTTCTAAACTCTGTTGTTATCAAAAGTACTTGCATAACCTGACCAACTCCTCCCATAGGGGAGGAGGATGAGGCACATGGATTTAAGGGTATTTCTTAATCTGACAACTTTTTTCAAATATGAGTGACAAGTGATATCCCTGCAGTGAGCACCAACCATTTGGTTTTTTGGTGTGCTACCACAATTAATGTGGACATGGTCTTGTGGGTGTGGTTTAAAAACAGGGAGTGGTCAACACAGGCTTCCATTATCGGCCCTCCACCATGTAGGCATGAAAAATTCTGGCCCTCGATACCACAGAAGTTGGACAGTACTGATTTTTCACGTATACACCATGAGATCGAATCTTGCCCTTTGTGTATTAAGATCTTTAAAATGTCTTTCCTTTTTAAACAATGCAAGGATTATTTGTCTCACTGGGATCAACTGACCTGGGAATGATGGGAGATGCAACATTTGTTTAGTAGCTTAATGCACACAATGTTTTAATGTCCTTATTATATTGATAATAGGTGAGTTCAGATTATCTCTTGTCTTTGTATGAATTTTATGGTTACAGCTTCATCTTTCTTGTGTTTTGACCACTGTTATTTATAATTAAAATGTAATATATTTACTCATTTTCTTATATATATATATATATATATATATATATATATATATATATATATATATATATATATATATATATATATATATATATATATATATATATATATATTTATATATATATAGATATATATATATATATAAAAGAGCATTAAATCAGTTCAAATAAGCATGATTTGCTTGAAATATTCTAGTACATGTACTTTATAAGTGATCAATTGAAGAAGCTTTTATACAGAGCTAATACTGGTTCCATCTCCAATGAAAAGGAAGTAGAAAATGCACCTCTTACCAAATCATAGTTGTAGCAGATGTGGTTAACAGGTATGTCTAGAGTGGAAGGAAGAGAAAAGATCAAGCTTTATCTCAGCTTGGCATAGACCTGTATGCTAGAATGTAAAAAATAAAACATAGAGACCCATTTATTAAACCTCGAATTTATCTGATAGAGTTTTTAAAAGGGAAAACTTTAAAATTTTAAAGGAAAACAAAACTCGAATTATTAGAGATTTATTATACCCCAAAGCTTTTAAAAATCCAAATAAAAAAATACTCCATCTCAAACCTGTTAAGGTCATGTAGAAGTCAATGGCAGATGTCCCCGAAATTGTTCTTTGACATTGTGATCTGCACTGGAGAATCTGATAAAGTTCTGGTTTTCGTCCGAAGTCGAGTTTTCAGAGCATCAATCATACGATTCTAATTGACGCTCGATTTTGTCGCAGTGTTTTTTCACTCCAACTTTTTCGAGAAAAATGATTGATAAATGAGTTCAGTTTGTGGATGGGAGTTTGGTCGACTTTGTGTTAATAAGAAAACCGAGATTAAGTTGAGTTTTAGTAAATAACCCCCTTAAACTGAACATTTTTATACTTTCTGAGAAAACAATGAATAATTTTTTTTACACATGTTTTCATTTGCAAATAGGGTGTTTCGGAAAAAAAACCAATATTATAATATGTGAGACATTTCTGAGATTAATGCAGTAAAACATCTCTCCCTCTATAAAATGAATTTGGGAACAGCCAAAAGTCAGAGTTGAGAAACAGGTCCCATGTTGTTTAAAAAAAAACTGCACCATGCTGCATGGCTCTTTTTACTAGCTGGGTAAGAGACATTGCAAAAATGAGAAACATTTGTGCAGAACTGATTCGTTAATATAAACTGTACTTTTTTTTCTGCTTGGGCTTGTAGCTGGTATCACCAAAAAAGGGGTGGGACGAAGCGTTCATGCAACTGTTTAACAAGTAATCATATCATAAAGTGTTTATAACCACAATTTCTGTTGTAGTGACATTGGGATATGTTTATACATAGACAGAACATTATTTCCAAGGTTACAGAACATATGGTGATATTAAAAAAACTGAATCAATAGGGTAAAGGTACTGTTCAGTTTAAAACAAAAAACAAAACAAAAACAAACAGATATATATATATATATATATATATATATATTTTTTTTTAATATTTGTGTCAAATTTTTGGCTGCCTACAGACGCTTGAAATTTTAGTACAGTAGCAGAGGGCACAGGCTTAATTAAAAATGTGAAAAATTATTTGGGAATAGAATTAACAATTTCTGTTATCATGTTTGCCTGCTGTGTCCAGTATATTATGAGATCCCTTTAGGCCACTTTAAACCAGCACCATTGGAGGATATGTCCTTACCCTCACTTTCTATACGGACAATACCGTTTTGCGATACTGTGAGTAGTATGTTCCAGTCAAATGATCATCATTTTAAAACCTCCACAAATGTGTTAATCTACAGTTATCATCTTTAGCTTCTGACTGTGGTCTTTAGAATGCTCTTGCTATGCTAGGTTTGATACCCCTTACCTTACCTTTCAGGACAGCCCAACTACTTCTCTTGTTGACTCTTGTTGTTCTTGCAACTTAATAAACCTGGCACTGAGCACCTTCAATTCACATAGATTATAATTATTGTATAATTTGTTATTTATATAGCACTGATACATTTCTGCAGTTACAGAGATTATAAATGATTACATACTGTCTCTGCCTCAGTGAAGCTTACAATCTAGGTCCTTATAACAAATACATACAGTATAAGGACCAATTTTATCAGGAGCCCACCAGGATAGCTCCCAAGCTGGAATCACCCCCTCTTTCTTTATATAAATACTTTAATTTCTTATGATCTGCAGGATCACTGCCATGTATTGGGAAACTCTGAAGTAATGCTTGGCTTTAATGTTCTGGAGGGGAGACAATGACACTATCAATTCCTGTTGGTCTCCTGAAATTGAAAACAAACAGACAAACAAACAAACGAGCTAATTCAGCATCCACCCATGACACAAAGTATATTTGGTCTGTGACCGATTGGCTGTAGAATCTTGTGAGCGGTTTGTATAATAGATTACAAGCTCCTGTTGGGTTTCTTTCTCTGTGACAAGTAGCAAAGCATAATCTGGATCTGTGGAAAATCTCAAGGACCCAGGGTGTTCCTAAGAAGACATGATAATAAGACATCATAATAAGTGTCCCTGTGCTGAACAAGTCGTAAAGACAACATGAGAGGCAAACATAAGCTACATGCTACCAGACTGTACACTTTCAATAGTTACACAAAGCAGTGATCTGGTAATTGTTGTCTTTTGATTCCTCAGCAGCTGTACTTGTAAATGGATAGCGGTTCCATTCGAATGGCATTTATTAGTTTTTCCACTGCTATAATGTAGAGATACTGTGGTGGTTCATCTTCCATCTGTGCTGTCTATTTTATTAGGAACTAACCTTTTTTCCAGTTTTATATCCATTTAGGCTTTCCTGCACATTTCAGATCAGTAGAAGCTCCATCTAAAATACAGTACTGTTAACTTGAGGTATTACTAACTAATATGTGACATGACTAGTATATTATAACTCATATGGGGTGTTTATGGCCATTTTAGATCATACCGGTGATTTATCAAATGGTACATTTTACCAAGCAATAGTTACTTTCTGCACTGGAAAATATCACTCCAGCATGGCAAATAATTAGGAATGCACTGAATCATTGGGATTTGGCCGAATCCCAAATCCTTTGGGAAAGATATGGCTGAATACTGAACCAAATCCATATATGCAAACTAGGGCCAGAAAAGATGTAAAAGAACTATACACACAGCCCATGGTTAAACATTTCTTCTCTTCCTTTTTTGTGTGACGGAAATTCACGTGATTATTAGGATTTGCTTTGGCCAGGCATTTGGATTTGGCCGAATCTTGCTGAAAAAGACCAAGGGGCAAATTCACTAAGAATCGAAGTTGCGCCAGGCGCAACTTCGCTGCTCTTCGCCGCACTTCGCCAGGCGAATTTTCGCCAGCGCTCCGCAAATTCACTACAATCCGAAGTTGCGCACAGGGGTAGCGTACGTTTGCGAAGTTGCGCTAGCGTTGATTCGCTATATAAAGCGAAGTTACGCTAGCGAAGGCTAATTTGCATACGGCGCAAAATTCAAATTTCAATGGAGGAACACGTATCTGCACTACAAATGCCTAGAAAACCTTCAAATCAGCAAATAAAAATTTTATTTTGCCCTACACATGTGCCCACTGTCTAGGTAAGTTGCCATGAGTCAGGAAATGTAGGGGGGAGGAAGGGGAGCCCCAAAAATTTTTCGATCTTTTTCAGCCTATCAGCCATCATGTAGAAAACACGCCAGCGTTTTTTGGGACTTAGAAAAAATTTTGACTTTTTTTTAAACAATCCCTATCTACTCTATTGCGCTTCGCCAGGTCTGAGGTGGCGAAGGAAGTCTAGTGTAAAAGGTAGCGTTCAGTACACTGCGCAAGTTAGTGAATTTGCGTAGTTTCGTCGCTAGCGAAAATTCGCCAGGCGTAAGTTTGCGAAGTAACACTAGCGAAACTACGCCAGCGTTCGTTAGTGAATTTGCGCAGTAGCGAAAATGCCAAACGCTAGCGAAATAACGCTAGCGTTCGGCGCTTCGCGCCTTAGTGAATTTGCCCCCAAATCCTGAATGAATCCCAAACCGAATCCTGAATTTGGAGCATCCCTACAAACAATAGACCAAATTTTTTATATAGGTGAGTCCGGCTTCAGATTAGTACTATCACCCCTCAGAGAGGAATAGTATATATGTACTATATGTATGTTTAAATTACAATTTAAAGTAGTATGTTTCACCTTTAGTATTCACCTTATAACAGTGATCAGCTTTGTCCAAGACTTCATTTCCAACAAGGCATTGCACAATTCTGCTATTATCATTTGTAGCTGATCATACAGTACATGAGCTGAAAGTCAGCTGTGTGTTGTCACATCATGCAAAGGCCTCAAAATAACACCTACTCATGAAAGTGTCAGTTTTGTGTCTCCTTTGAATCCATATCCCCTGTACCTTTGTGAATAGGACTTGGATGGATTCAATCTTGCAAGCTCATTGGGACTTTGTGCTTTGGCTTACCTTTATATATGTTCCCTGAAATCAAGACAGACAGGTACTGCTTTCAGCAGCAATAACATTAATAAATAATTTTATATTGGAAAATTTGAATTCCCTTTAAAAGTATCTGCAGCTACTGTAACTTTTTGACTCCTTTTAGAAGTTGCCACCAAAGTCTGGAGGAAAAAAATCCCTATTTTCAGTGCATGTTTTGGCAATTTACACCCACAGAGAGGGTTTGGATTCTTATTTCGGACTGTGTCCCTGTAGAATGAAGAGAAATGCAGAATTTCCGGTCAATACCACAGTGCAAGTCGTCATTTCTCACTGAGCTGTAGGGTGTTGCAAGTGACAACTGGGGGTTATTAGGAAGCAGTGTAATAATGCTGATGAAAAAAACAACAACAACAAGAGGCTTATGCCTTAAAAATACAAATAGCCACATGAATATATTGTTAATAGTTTGGAATTTGTGTGACTTTGTGAGTCATATTACATTCTTATCTATAAATACATGAATGCTAGCTGCATTAAATCAAATGTCCATGACGTGTTCATATTAAATTGGTGTAAATTGCAAATTAACCAACAATGATTTATTGATCCTCATCCTCCAAATCACAATGAGCAATATGGTAGAATGCTCTGCCCCAGATGCCATCAATATCAATTCATTCATCATTCATTCATTTTTAAAAATAAGATTCTTATTAATTATCTTAAAATGGACTTTGTGGGAGATGGCCTTTGGAGCTTTCTAATAACAGGTTTCCAGATAACGGTTCTATAGCTGTATTAGAATACAATTACATTCTAGAATGAAATTCTTGACTCGCACATTATGAATGCCTTTGTAGTATTTTATGTATGCTTACAGAGGACTTTGTATTGTTTTCCCTGCCCTCAAAAACATCTGCAGACAGTAGGATTAACGTTATAAAGAGATTTGCTTCTTCAAAACAATATTTGGTCATCAATCAGTCTAATGTTAAAGAAAAACAGTGTATCATCATAAGTATCTGTTGCAAAATCAGCAGATAGACTCAGCTGTGCCATGTGTTAGAGGTAAACCACATCTGGACTGCATTCTTCTGAATCTGTCCCATATTTCTGCAAGTAGTATTATGGTTTGGGAGCTTGGGATATTTTGTATCCTGAATATAAATTATTAACAACAAGGCACACTGTTCACACTCTTAAAGCAACCAATCAGAACATTTATGTAAAGCCATTACTACTGCAGAGTTTTTTTTTTTTAGCATTTCTGCCTTTGCACTATATGAAGAACTCCTGTTTTTGCTTTTAAAATGCATCCAGCCCATAAAAACGATAAACTATACTGTTAAAAAACACGTATAAAATTCTGTCTCAAAACCAAGAATTTTGAAGATTTAAAAAAAATTGTTAAAGAAATCAAACAAAAAAGAAACACAACATTTTCCCAGTTTTGTTTAATGGGAAAATATACCCATAAACATTTTATTATTATTAACATGTATTTATAAGTCGCCAACATATTTTGCAGGCCGTATAATAAATGGGTTTATACTTTGAACATACAGTTCTATATACAAAACAATCCAATAGAACATGCAAGAGGTAAAGAGGGCCCTGCCCAAAAGATCTTTCATTGCAGGTATCTTTTAAAGTATATTGCATAAAAAGCTCTTATGAATAAAAATATACTTTTCTAGTAGTTTATGCCATTGGATAATCGTAAATGGAAAATTGCAATTCCAAACTTTATACTGGTACAGTTAGAGCTTCATTATTTTCTGTCTGAAATTGTACGAAAGGATTAGAGGGAAAACCATGGGTCTCATTTACTAAGGTAGTGATGGCATATAGATGTTGTAATTTAGCACAGATATATTTTAAAAAGAGGCTGCTGATACACAACCACTTTAAAAATCAAGAACATACTGACATGGTTAAGCATGTATAATTGCAACTGATATATGTTGTGACAACCTAAACAGATTTCCCCAATTCGATATCTCTGTTTGGACAGAGCAGAACCAGTTTACATGTGGATTGCTAGATGAATTGTGTAGGACTAATGAAACAGTAAATGTAAATGAAAGGGAATATGGAGATAAATGTGTGGAGATCTGGGAAGCTGGGAGCAGGGAAAGGGAGATATAGGAAGAATATAAGATACTGGAACAAATAAGGAAGTGTTTAGATTCTGGTCTGTGTGTGCTCTTCTACCTAAAATAACCACCTTCTGGCCCCAGCTACTCAGGTTCTGCCAGGACTTAACTGCATTAAAATGAAGAAGCTCCTTCAGAGATCAGCAAGGTAACCAAAAGTAGCAGGTGGGAGCAATGGGAGGAGTAGAGTAATATTACCTGGGTAAGTACTCAAGGCAATAGTTGTATACTGTATAAGCACCTGAGGGCCTAGGGTGACAGAATTTGGGTACCTGTATATAAAAAAAGAAAAGCTAAGTGCTTAAATCTAGTAGCAGAGTTGTGATGGAATTACCATAGGGGCTCACTGTTCCTTGGGCAATACAGATCCAAAATACAGCCCTGTACGTATCAGTGACTGTCTCCACAGTAGAAAGCCATAAGGCATATTTGGAGTAAATATAGAAAGTAAAAGTCAGGTTAGCTGGAATAAAAATATAGTCTGAAAAAAACACAGGACAAAAAAGAAAGGCAACTTGACCAAAACAGCAACAGCAGCATCGTAAAGAAATAGCAACTAACATTGTAAAGGGAACTTTACAACATGCAAAGGTACAACCCTCTTGCTGGGCTTAATGTAAGAAGGGAGATTGGGAAGGCATGACCAGACGCACCTTGAGCCATAGCTACACAAAACTACAAAGTAACATTATGTTCCTTATGTTTCTCCTGACATTCTGCTCCCATTTTTACACAGAGTTTTTTCACAATAATATGGCAACAGGCAGGATTCTGGGAAGTAATCAAGGAAGCACTTTTGGATACCTCTCAACTATCCCATTTTTGTAACTATTTAAGATAAGCAGTAGTCGAGAATTTCTTGACCCGCCCCCTCCCGAACCGCCATCGACCCTGCGCTTGGAATCTTTTTATAGACCCATCCCTGCAGTGAATGAAAGGGGCAGGCGGAGGCAAGCGGAAGTCTGTAAATTCTGGTGCCGGAAGCCGGCAGTACCTAAAGATTTTATGCAGGAGTCGGCACAAACCCGTCCACCCACGGGTTTCATGACGGCCGGGACATTACTAATAAACAGGTCTCTTGGGAGAAACCGTGACTTGCAGCTTAAACGGCAATTCACCTTAATTAACTCAACTGTAATAACACATAAAATATTCAAACTTTCCATAGCCTGCTAAATTTTGTAAAATATATGTGATATTTAGGGGGTCATAAAATGGGTGTGGTTAAAAAAATGTTTTTGTCCCTCTTTCTATTTTCCAAATGTTGGGATGTATGCTTTTGCAATGGCATCTTCTTAGTAATTGACAAAGATGCACAATTATGTGCCACATATAGCATAAAGCATATAGCATGTGTAACAAAAGGATCCAACTACTGCACTCTGTTTTATTTTATTATGAACGAGAGAACTTGTTAGTTGCCTTGGGCATGGGAATATGTGTGTGTATGATAACCCTTCAGTTTAAGGGAAATGATTTAAGCTGATGCATTGAATAAAGAGCGGCTCTCTAGCTTGTCTGTATTACACAATTACAGGATAAATATGATTAAGCTTGGTATGCTTGGAATAACAGTAGACATCCTTTATTATTTGTGGTTGCTTATTCATTTGATGTAAATTCTGGCACAGTCTGTGAGCACCTGTATGACTGTCATGGAAATATTATTTTTTCAGAAGAGACAAAAACAAAAGAAAAAAACCTATGCCAAAAGTTTTTAAAACAGTGCATAACTAAATAATACATTGTTTGGAAACTTCTTTATGGCTTTACTCTAAAAATTATAATTATGACATATGGAATGGGTTGGTGCTGTTATTTATAATTTAAGTACACCTTAATTATTCGTTCGCCAGTTCTAGAGCTGCAAAGAAACTGAACAAGTAGATAGATAATGCATGAAATTCTAATTTTGGTAATCATCCATGTGCTAGATAAACTTAACAATAACCCCTAGACACCTCAGTCCTACATTTGAATTAGATCAGTGTAAATAAGGGTAGGGAGACCATCAGAAATATTTTTGGTTCTTATTCTTCTGCACTAAAACTTCTATGATGCAGCCCATCAGGACAGGTCCTGTTTAACACGAAAAACAGCTCATCTGTAATGTATACCCCAGAATAGTGTGTATCCAGAATTCTAGACTGGGCCTGGACTTTCTTTCTGGTAATATTGGTGGTGGAAAAAAAGAACATAAGGGATCTCTGGACAGTCTCATCATTAACAGGTGTAAAAAAAACACATTTTTATACCTAGGAATGTACCTGCTAAAAATAAATTTGTTCCCTAATCCATAAAAATGGCCCAACAGCTATTACAGATAGTACTTGTCTGCAATATTTGTGTGCTTCATACCGCAGTCTGTGTGTGTACAGAATAGAGTATGTAGACCCCAAAGGTACCTGAATGAAAGATTAAGTCAGGATATGGACTGTTTCAGGTGAGAATGTCTTTCAAGTTGAAAGGAGTCTTATGCTATTTATGTCCAAAGTATCTCTTTTGTCTGTTGACTCTTTTTAAAGGGTTGGTCATCTTAAAATTAACTTTTACTGTGCTGCAGAGGGTGATATTCTGAGACAGTGTGCAATTGGTCTTCCTTTTTTTATTCCTTGTAATTTTTGAATAATTTAGCTTTTTCTTCAACAACTCTCCAGTTTAGAATTTCAGCAGCTATCTTGGTGCTAGGGTACAAATAATACTAGCAGCCAGGCAGGCCTGAATAGAAAGAGAACAGATAAAAAGTAACAAAACAATAAAATTGTAGCCTCACTGAACAATAATTTTTGGTTGCTGGGGTCAGTGACTCTTGTTTGAAAGCTAAAAAGAGTCAGAAGAAGGTGAATAAAACAACTAAAAAAATGAAGACCAGGGCCGGAACTAGGGGTAGGCAGAGTAGGCACGTGCCTAGGGTGCAAAGCTGGGGGGGCGCAAGGCACGCACATTTTCTGCCTCTCCTACCCCCTAGTCTGGTCCCTGCTCTCCTCTCTGGCCAGTGTGTGGTTGTTCGACGCTACGAATGGCCAGCGCTGATTAAGACTTATGGAAAAATTGCTAAGAATTGGCCATGCTAACAACCCTTTTAAGTGAATTAGAAAACACCTTACAGCTCTTTACCAAAATCGAGTTGGGTGCTTTTTACCCTGTTAAAAATGAGTCAAAAATCTAATATCATTCTCTTTCTTGAAGATTTGGAATGAAGAGTAAAAGCCTTTCTTACATTCCTTCTATTTGTGTCTGCAAGTGCAAAACACTGACATATTCAAGAAAAGAGTCTTTTGCTTCCAAATTAAGGTAAAAAAAAAGTAAAAGTGTAAAGATAAAATGGACATAAAAAGACATATAGAAAGAGGAACAACTGACAGCAAAATCATATATAGGAGTCAAATGAATAGGGGAAAAAGGAACATGTGTGGAGGTATGGTAGTGAAAGAAAAAGTGAAATAAAAAAAGCTATGATAAAGTTGGAAAATGAGAAATGAGTGATACGATTGAACAAGACAAGATGGTGGGGAAAGAGAAAACTAATGAAGCTAATGAAATCAATGGAAGTTCCAGCAGGGGGGCTGGGAAATAAATATATGGGGTATAGAGAAAAAAAAACTTGATAAGTGACTGTATGAAGATTTTAGCAGAAAGGGGTGAAGTGTTGGACTTTTTAGGGTAACACAGTTATATGTTCTCCAAGCAAATTTATGGCAACGTTTGTAGAACCCACATGTCTCCACTGTCTGATGGTGCCATAACTGACCCCAGCAGCCAGGGTAATCAAGGTTCATATAAATCTGTGTGCTGCCCTTTAAAACAGATATACACATGCAGGTTTGCAGGAGTTTTAGCTCATCATCAAAAGCCCGGAGCCCTCCTTCTCCCCATTCAACTTCCCTGCTGTTTCTTTCCAGCAGGTGAATCAAAGAGAAATTCAAGTAAGGCTGGTAATGAGTTCCATGTTAACTTGACTGGACTTCAGCCTTTCAAATTCCATATTCACCTTTAAATGAACAGCATTTTTGTGTGTGGTTAGAATTTAAGGCCACGGTGTGTATGCAGCCCTGAAAGATATATTCTTACAGGTAACCACCTCATAAAATACTTTTCTAAAGACATATATCAAAAGACTCTTTGAAAATCAGTAGGAGGCCTAACATGTGCTATTCAGCTGCTGCTAATAGGTCTTTATGCGAAATGCATAGTTATACACATTACAATAAGAAAGATTTATACTCTGCACTTAGTGTATGTGATTCTCTGAGGTACCTGTTTGGAAGGGTGATTATTAGTTTGACATCGGGGAATACTTAAATGAAATGCTGAAAGCAATACACCTCGATGGCAATAATCACTCTTTTTTTTTTCCTTTAAAGTCTCTGAAACATTAATAATAGTATTACAGAGCCAAGTTGGGTTTTGATTAACTGGTGAAAATGAATACTGTTTTAGTTGACCAAATAAAGCCGTGGAAACCATTCAATTAAGAAGCATTTCTCATTCTTGTTTTTATTTGATGCATTAAGTAATATGTTATTTTAAAGAGGCTACAGAAAGTTTGAATTATGAGCTATCAAATTGCAAGAAGAAAGCCTGCCTAATGACAATATGAAAGCAAAATTTATGGTGCCTTATTAATAAGAAGCAGCCCCCCCTCTAGATTGCTTTGTTCAACTTCAGCCTACATTTCTGTTTTTTTTCAATTATATTTCGTACCCCAGGCTGAAATTTACAGGCTACATTATTATATACCTTTTTTAAAAAACTAGTGTTATCTTGTTTGCTGTTTGATTTTATTCATCAGTAAATGTTGATTCTTGTGTTTACACAAAGTGAGTCAGTTAAATTTAGCCGTTAAAGGGGTCCGTTTACTAAAACGTGGTAAAAATATGGGCACAAAATATAGACAAATTTGTCGCCAAATATGTTTTCGCCAATTTACTAACCTGCGATAAATTTGCGAATTTTCTTGCGCATATGTTTTCGCCAGTTATTGCATTTGCGGAAAATAATGCTACATACACATTAATGCCTGGTTTACTAAACCGCAAAATGTACGAAAGACGAAATTAACCCCAGAATATTCGCAAAATTTTTACGCCATCTATATAGTGACGGTAATTTAATTTTTTCGCCAGAAAATTCTCAAGGGGACAGGAAATATTCCAAAGCACCTTGTTTTACCCATCATTCTGTTGACATTCCTGACAGGAGAAGAGAGAAGTGACAGGATCATCAAAGATGTTTTGGATTATTCTTTAGTCTGCTGCTACAGCAGAAGATTTATTATGGCTAGGAGGGACCAAAGCTTCGTCAGCCTAGATTAAACTATATTTATATGATGCACACAGATTTATTGGTAAAACTTGTTTATGAATTTTATTTAAATGATTCTATTGACAGGGGGTAAGTCTTGTGACTAGATGTATTGAAATGTGGATTTATATGATGCATATAATTTTGATTGGGTGAAATCTGTTTACTGTGTTGTTGATAATATCTATAAAGTTTAGCAGTTTTGAAGATACATATCTGGCCATGAATCATGCCATAATAAACACCATAAAACAAGACTATTTTATAGCATAAATATTCGCAAACTTAATTTGCCGCCAGAAAATTCGCAACTCGCTAAAATTACCACTAACGTAAGCTGGTTCGTCAACGTAGTTACTGGCAAGTGATCGCAATGACTTCTGAGCGCATCAGTGTTAAGTAAACACAGTCGCTGCGAGTATTCTGGCAGAAAAATATTTGCAGCGATAACATGCGGAAACATATCGTCAAATTTACGGCACTTTAGTAAACTGACCCCTTAGGCAGTAGAGTTAAATTCTGCAATAATGCAATCTCTGTATTGCATTATGACAGCAAATAAGGCAGCATGCAAGCAGATAGCTTTTCTGATTTTGAAGTCAAAGTATAATTTTCTGCTGTTATCTAGCATTTTCAGAATTATTGTTATTATTACTATAATTAATAACATATATTTATGATGCATCAACAGATTCCACAGTGTTCAGCATTGGACTGGGGCACTAGTGGCCCACTGGGGCTGCAAGATCAAGGGCCCTGCTCGCAATAACCAGGAGCCTCCTCCTGGCGTCTGCACATCCCGCGTACATCCGCGCATGCTCATGGGTGTGTACACACATGCCACATCATGTATGTTTTGAAACCTTTACTTTGATATTGTGGGGGAGTGGACCTGGTCGGCTCATCTTCAATATACAAAATTAGCCTGACAGGGGAGTAACAGTGAAGGCACCCAGCACCCAACAGTGGGCCCCACCAAGAATGATAACGTGCGTGAACCCATGATTTTGTATGCATCTCAGGTCACCTGTAATTTCATATGTGCAAAAAACATTTAGTTACAATGGGGTGTTCTTTCTCAATGCGGCTTGGCAGCAGCATTGAGCCCTAACATCCAAATAACCCATTAATCCCCTTTGACATCTGGAAGGATTATTATATTTTTCTAATAGAATAGTTACCATACAGTCCTTCAGAAATTGGCCTCAAAGTCGATTCCTAAGTTGCTTATCTGCTGGTTATGTCAATATCTTCCACCTTACAGATAGATGTAACGTGAATGAAATGGTGTAGCAACCCTCAGCTGATGTCTGGTGTCATTTTCGTAGGCATATGGACAACTCTAAAGCTGCTAACTGCTCAAAAGCCAAACTGCAAAGGAGAATGAAATATTTAGTTTTTTAACTGAAAATTTTACAGTTCAGTGATGTGGGCTTCCCGATTAGCTGAAATGCCACGATCTGATCTTGCAGAATCAGCTGGGCAGGCCAGAAATATAGGCAAATAACAACTAAATGCCCTTGTCTGCTCATGGTGAAAGGTTTGAACTTTACAATAGCCAAGCAAGATATTGATTCATGGGCAGTTTTCAACACTGGCCTATGGCCAGCAATGGTGATTGACAGCTCAGCATTTCCAAGCAACAAGTGAATATTTCAGCTAACACTCCCTCATATGGCTGTAATTATATGGTGCCCTAAAAAGCATTTTTGGCAACTTTTGTACATTGTAAATGTGAGAAAGATGCCCATCTGGCTTTCGACTAAAGGGAGCTCTCTAGTTCTCTGCAATTCCTATTTCAATAGAAGTATTTTTTTTATAGATTTTACACCTCATAATGTAGGAATGCTCCATGGATTAATGAAATAGCATTACAATAGAAGATCTAAAATGTGGTAAGAAAACAAGAAAGACTAAATAAAGGCCATAAGATGGCAGTAAAGCTGTATATAGCGCTATATCAGGGATTTGTACACAGTGTCAGACTGGGACACCAGGGGCCCACCAAACGTTTTTAGACCAGGGGCCCACCCTCAGTTCTATTTTCTTCCTCTCCTCACTCAACCTCTATTCTACTAATCTCTTTTCTTTACATACTATAATCTATTATTCCACCTATTTAGCCTCTTTGTTCTCATAGAAATAGGGAATGGCCGTGAAAAAGGCCAAAAGTTTAGCAGCATGAGGGCCCACTGTCACCAAGGCCCACCGGGACTTTTCCTGGTCTCCCTGTGGGCCAGTCCAACACTGTTTGTACATTTGGTTCCCCTGCCTCAGTTACAGCCAATGACATGTCGTAACTGGGAACCAACATCAGACCTATAGTACAGATGGAGTCTAGAGTGACCCAAATTATAATATACATTTGTCATGATATCAGAAAAAAAACATTAGTGGTGATACTTTGTTAAGGAACAAAAAGTTCCAGGTGTTAATTTCACTCATTATTTCACAATTTTCATTTTCACAATATCCTGCTGGATTAGATTGATCTAAGCAGGGAATGTCTACCCTACAAGTGTTTTTGAGTCAAGGGCTAAATGTAGCTTGAAAAAAAGGCCATGTTCAGCCCTGAAATATAGGACCAAGTTTGCACCATATTATTAATAAAAAAACAAAACAAAACTTGTCTTGTTTTTGAACATTTGTCAGTTGCCTATATTCATATGTACTTGTGTTTATTCCTTTCCACTGTTCTTTCTCTCAAGGAAAAAAAGATTCATGCATTTAAACACTTCCATTTATTTACAGTGGGTAATGGTTTCCAACAACAGCTGTACTCACCAAAAGCATGACATGGAAACACATTGTCTATGAAAATACAAAGAGGTTAGAGAGGGAGGTAAAGAAAGGCCAAGACCTCTCTCTCGGTGTCCATTCACATACCATCTCTGGACTCCCCCTGATCTCAGCAGGGAACTGGCAGTAAAGAATTCAAAGCCACATGGATGCTATGAGCAGAACCAAGAGATCAGTCTAATTGTAACCAGATATTGCCCGCTTTTTCAGATGAGTGATGGCCTGGTGGTGTGTGATCCATGTTGTCAATTTATTTCTGCTTTGCACTAGCTGCCGTAGTCATACGTAATGTCTACAGTAATGGGAAACTCTTCACCACAGATGGCACATTCGGCCTTGTAAACTGACTCATTCCCTTGACTCTTTGCACAAACCATTGCAATAAAGTTGAAAATGGGAAACGCACAAGAAAGTTCTATGCAGTAATCTGCACTCTTCTATTTATTGCATTCACTGGTTTCACACATTTTCACATTTCTACATTTTAATTACATAGTTAGATCGGGATGAAATAAACTGGGATGAAGTCCATCAAATTCAACTCCAAATGAAACCCAGCAAATTGTTACCACCTATTATTGTTTTGCTGTCAAGGCCACCATAATTATCTATTTGTACATTTAAAGGCCTATTTATCTATTTATCTATCTGATAAAGGCCCTAATATGGAGCAAAACGTTGGACACAAATGGTATGTGAAATAAAGATTATTTTGTTCTAAATTAAATGCAAGATAATGCTTGGTCCTTACAACTATATGCATGCTAAACTGACCGTGCACCTCATCGAATGGTCGAATAGTCGAACGATTTTTAGTTTGAATCGTTCGAATCGAAGTCGAAGGTCGTAGTAGCCTATTCGATGGTCGAAGTACCCAAAAAATACTTCGAAAATCAAAGTTTTTTTCATTCGAATCCTTCACTCGAGCTTAGTAAATGTGCCCCTTATATTGTTGTACAACATTGTTACTTTTCGTGTTTTAGCAACTACAAGAAACAGTTTAAAGATGTCTGCCATTGAACAATATGTTTCAGAACAATGAATATACACCTAAGAGCAGCATATATAATAATACAATGTCTGGGAAAGTTGCGTTTAAAAAAAAAAAAAAAATCATTATGTGCAAACTAAATAAAATTATCCAACAAGATTACAATGCAATATTTGCTTTTCTGTTATTCATTTTGGGAATTTTGAAAACTTGTATGTAAAGAAAACAAGTCAAAGCCATTAAACCAGTTTTAGAAATGGTAGTTTAAATGTTGTTGCAATTGCATTGCAATAACCCCAGCTTAGTGTAGTCGGTTTGTTGGAATTTGTCGATGTTAAAATATAGGATTGTGGTGAGTTAAACAGTGATTTCATCCATTGAAAGGAATATTAAATATATAAAGAAATATTGCCCATACAATGAACCTTTAGCATGCCATACAACTGAATAAGGATTTAAAACCAGATACTCATGTGATCGTAATGATGTGTGCTTCATTCAGTGAAAAACCATACTTCAGACCACATGACTGCAGTCTGGTTTATTCTGAATAAACAGCAGAAGTCAAGTAACCCTTAATGTGTGCCCACACAAGATCACAATGTACAAACCAGACTGCCCTATGCCTTTTGGTTACTGTCTTTCCCCCCCCCCCCATTTTTTTTCCCATCACCACTGTATGCAGGGCTAGGCAACAAAGGAAATTACATCTACACATGGGACTGAGAGACAGAAATAAAAGAACAACCAATATCAAACTTTTATGCGATATTATTGATTCATTTGTCCAACAGAGGCCTCCAGTTGGGCTCAATTAAAGAAAAGTCACCCCCATAATGAATACTTAAGCAACAGATAGTTTAGATCATATTAAGTGGCATATTAAATAATGTTTACCAAACTGGAATGTATATATAAGTAATGATTGCCCTTTTACATCTCTTGCCTTGAGTCACCATTTTGTGATGGTCTGTGTGCTGCCTCAGAGATCACCTGACCAGAGATACTACAACACTAACTGTAACAGGAAAAGGTGTGGAAGCAAATGACAGAAAATTCCATAATTGACTCACAAAACTGAAGATGTATGGTTTCTACGGTATGTTTGTGTGCACCATGAATCCTAGGATCCCAGGGGTCAGCCCTTAGTTCTTAAAATGTAAATTTTCTATTTTTCTATTTAGGATTACCCAATGGCACATACTACTAGAAAAAGTATATTACTGGTAACTGTGATGGTTTTTTTTATTAACATAGTGATATAGTAAGTAAGGTTGAAAAAAGACACACGTCCATCAAGTTCTTTTCTTTTTTTAATATCTGCCTAACTGCCAGTTGATCCAGAGGAAGGCAAAAACCCATCTGAAGCCTCACCAATTTGCATCAGAGGGGGAAAAAATTCCTTCCTGACTCCAAAATGGCAATGGGACTAGTCCCTGGATCAACTTGTACTATGAGCTATCTCCCATAACCCTGTATTCCCTCACTTGCTAAAAAGCCATCCTACCCCTTCTTAAAGCTATCTAATTCATTGACATGACAAAGATCTCAGCGTGTTTGAACAAATATTATTATTTACAAATGAGGAAACTTCATTAAAACAAGTAAATCATTTGCAGCCACTTGTTAGCTGGTTTACGATGCTTTGAGCTGTAGCTCAGCAGCCAGTGGAATGTAAAAAGTTTGCTCACTTTTTGAACAAAGGGGTGAGGATTTGCTGTACTTTGATTTGACTTTGTTCACACTCATGTTAGATTAGTAGTCAGAGTGTTTTGAGCAAATGGCTGACAACCAAAAATAAAACAATCTGCATGGAATGATTCACTGTCTGTACCCGTGTGTACTCAGCTGTGCTCTGGAGGTGCGTACAAAAACAATTCTGCTAAAGTAAGCTTCATTTTCCAAGCCCACTTGCCATTGCTCCTGCGGTGCAGTCAGGAGGTGCAAACTAACATTATGACTGCATCTGAGGAAGTGACTCTCCCTCCAAGTGTCCAACCTCTTTACAGCCCTCGGCCCTCTAGGGCAGCTGCTCCCAATGAAGTGGTTCAACAAACTCAACGTTTCAAATGTTCATTACTCGTGCCGTTATGTCTCCTCTTTTAAATACATTTTTCACTTGGAGTTTGCTTTCTTATTAACAGAAACAAAATGATCACACTCCAACCTGTTAAGGGTTTGTACTTTTCCCTTAATAACAAATAAAAAAACAAACAAATACAAAAAGTATTGTAGAAGTGATACCTATATTGGCTAACATAAAAAATACATTGCAAGCTTTCGGAGCACCAAGGCCCCTTCGTCAGGCAAAATACCAAAGTTACCTGTCTTGTCACACATATGGAGTTGAATAGAAAATGTGTGATGAGATGTCCAGGGATCAATTTGGAGTTGTTTGCAGCCTCCTGACATTCGATTTTTTTTCGGAGAAAAAAACTCAAATTGAGTTTTTAAAATTAGAATTTGTTTCGAATTGGATTCCAGTTTTCAGGTTGATAGTAATCACCCGAGTTTAAAAAACTTAGATTTTTATAAGAAGCTTAGATTGGTTGAATTTCGAGTTCATGGGAGTTTATAGCTTTTTTTTTTTTTTTTTTTTTTTAAAAATCACATGAATTCGAAATTCGACCCTTGATAAATGTGCCACCCTATTAAAATTAACATTGAAATGGCATGAATTTTGAAATATTATAGCCACAGAAAATACCAGGTTGGGCTAGATCAAGCCTGGTATTTCAGAAAATTTATACAAATAAATTATTATATAACTATAGGCATGGGATCAGTTAGAAACCCATTCTCTAGAAAGCTCTGAATTACTGGAAGGCGTCTCCCTTAGGGGCAAATTCACTAAATCGCGAAGTGGCTAACACTTGCGCAAATTCGCCAGCGTGACATAATTTATTTACTTCGCCCATTTACTAACGGGTGCTGGCGTAAATTCGCTAGTGAGGTGGACCTACTCTAGCGCTTCTTCACACCCTTACAGCAGGCAAAGTTGCGATATGGCAAAGGGACGTAACTAAGCTAATTCACGAACTTGCGCATTTTACTTGATGTTACCCTTTGCGCCAGACTTGCCTTCACCACCTCAGACCAGGCGAAGTGCAATAGAGGAGATAGGGCTTTCTTCCCTATCCCAAAAAACGCTAGCGTCTTTTACTTTTTTAAGGGTGATAGGCTGAAAAAGATCGTAAATTTTTGTTGGGGGTACCCTCCTTCCCCCCGACATTTCCTAACATATGGCACCTAAACTATACAGTGGGCACATGTATAGGGCAAAATAACAACTCTATTTTATTTTATAAAGCTTTCCCAGGCTTGTGTAGTGTAATGTATTTGCTGCTACATATACGTCCATTGTACTTTAACTTGGCGCCGTATGTAAATTAGGCATCGCCATCGTAACTTCGCTTTGCTTGACGAATTAACGCTAGCGCAACTTCGCTACCTTTCGACTCCCTGAGCGCAACACTAATTTTAGTGAATTAGCAGCACCCTGGCGAAGTGTGGCGAAGTGCGCAAAGGCGTTGCTATCGTATTTTCGTCGCTTAGTGAATTTGCCCCATAGACTCCATCAAATAATTAAAATTTTCAAAAATTATTTCCTTTTTCTCTATGTTGTTAAAACAGTACCTTGTGCTTGATCCTAACAAAGATATAATTAGTACTTATTTGAGACAAAAACAATCTTGTTGGGTTTATTTACTGTTTAAATAATTTTTTAAATAAGCAAAGTAGGTCACATAACATATCCCTTATCTGTAGTGTTCAGCGTAACTGCCCCCTTCCCTTTGCCAAATAAATTACAAAACAAAATCATGCTAAATGCATTGGCATCAATGGTCATGTTGTTCTCATTATAAATGCATTGGATTCACTGGGCATTTTTTTTGTGCTAAATGTTTTGGAGTAAATAAGCATCTTTCTCTGCATTTTTACTTGCACTAAACATATTGGAACAGCCTTTCCCACTTGCAAAAACATAAATGTTTGTTCTGGCAAAACAAAAAGCATGTTGAATGTCTTATGCAGATTCAGGAAAATTTTGCCACATGCAAAAATGCTAATTTTTCTGAAATCTGCAAAAAAGACAGGAATAAATAAAAAAACAAAACTATATTCTAGAACTATTAACTACAAAAATACTGGGAGTTTTTCTTCTTCAACCCAGCCCATGTGCTACCAATGTACATATATACATGCTTTGTACTTTGTTATCAGCATGTTCTTTTCCCCTGAAACAGAAAGTGTAATTAATACCCTTCTTCTGGCTAGAATAATAGCCTTATCCAAGAATAAAAAGGATTTGATCAAGTAACAAACCCTACAAGAGATCAGCAGCAATCATTAGGCAAGCTAGTCTCTAAAATACAGTTCCCCACATGTAGTCAATATATCACTTTAACTATTGTGGGCTACTCCTGTTTACCATCCCTTCCGTAGCCATGTGGAATACTCATCTTCTCTAATCCTTGTCTATAGCATTTCCAAAGTATTTTACAAGCTCAGAGTAAATGACTTTAATGCTTTGCAGCAGCTGAGCTAGTAGCACATATGATATCTTAAATGTAACAATCAAAGGAGCATGCAAGATTTCGGTATTTCCGCTGACTTGCAGATGTGCGTTGCCCGAATCCAATAGATCTTATACCTACTTTAAACAAAAACAGCTCAAACATAATAACATCTTACTGCCATGTGTCAACACACAAAAGTGTTTGGGGAGACAGGAGGTGAGAGGTTTTCTGATGGGGATTTAGTACGTTTTAAATTCCTTTCAATCGTGTCCGCAACAATTTTAGTTAACTGCTGTTCTTTGCTGTTTTGTGACATCAAGGCATGATTCCATTTCGTTGCTTTGGATTTTCCTCTTGGCAAGAAAGTAATAAATACATGTAAGATGGGGGTCTCAAGATTTTCTAGTAAATTGCCATTTATCACTCACTGCAATAAAGCTGATCACCCATAGAGAAAACACAAATGCCTGTCAGAGAATGTGTGATTGTTGGGGGGGGGGGCAAGGTGGAATAAAAAAGGTACACACCATATGCCCCCTCAAGGTGAAAAAACAAAAGCAAATGATTTCAAAAAGTAAATGAATAAAAAAAATCAATAGGATGAATTTAGATGTATATCTTAGTCCAGACATCTGAGTTGTCACTTTCACAAAACTGCCAGTTTCATAAAACTACTACCGTGCGGGATGATTGTACTTGGAATAAAAGCCCCAGCTTTTTAAATTTGTCCTAAAATAAATGATCTGGGTGATGATTTCTCCCCATGATTTAACGTATTCTGCAGAATAAAGCAGCAGGTATTTCTCAACTGGTGAAAGTGTTCTTCTGAGGTATAGTGAAATTAAATAAAGACATAAGGCCTGGCAGGGCATCTCAGGATGCCTATCAACCTCCTGGTCTTTTTACATAATTTTCAAATCTATAGTTATTCTTTTCTTTAAAAATCAAAAGCAAATTTCTATTTATAAAGGCTAGTAAAAAGGGAGTATAAAGCTATGTATAAAGGCTAGTAAAACATACAGTAGTTAAAAGGATAACTGTATGGATCAGGTGTTTTCTCTTTCAAAAAAGTCCACTTGGGGAGGCCCTAGTTAGTGAGTAGATTGCGTTTGCCAAGAATGGTTGTCATGCAGTGTTCTATTAAGATCTGGCATAGCACTAGGCACTCGACTTCAGTCCTGCCCTCAGCCTGCAATCGGCATATGCACAGATGGGCTTGTTGTACTTTACATGTGATGATGGCAGACGCCAACTAGTGATAAGTGAATCTGCCCCGCTTTGCTGAAAAATTTGTGAAACTGCTACAAAATTCCTGAAATGGTGAAAAATTTGCAAAATGCATAAATGTCTATGGTTGACCTTTTTGTTGTGGCAACTTTTTTGTGGCAAAATATATTAGAGTCTATGGATGACTTTTTTTTACATTAATGTTAATGGGTGGGTTTTCTCAAGTCTATTCTCACACTAAATGCATTGAAGTGAATAAGCAATTTTTCTTGGGATTGTCTTTTCTTGGCAAATTTTTGTTGCAGTTTTGCAAAAAAATAAAAATAAAAATCAGAATTTTGCCACAAGTCCATGCACAGTGAACACTGATGCCAACCCTCAGCTCTGCTACGTTATATAGCCGGGAAGTATCTAGCAGTGGGCTGGGGAGGTTTTTTTTTTGTATTTATTGGGCTTGAAAAGCTGTGGTACAACTCAACCAAGGTCAAAGTTTAATGGCCAGCTGAACTGAGCTCTAATAAAAAGTACAATATTCTTGATACTTGTACATGTACAATTATACAGAATGCTTACATACTTATAGATTAATGAAAACCACATACCTAAAACTGGTTGAGATGCCATATAAGTCAAAGGGAAGTGGCGAGTTGCCACGGAACGTGTCAAGCGTTGGGGATAATGCTATACCCATACTACATGTTTGGATTTTAATGGATTTTCAATAAACCTTTCAAGTTTTAATTAGTCCGGCCACTGTGTGCTCCGTACCAATGTTGTACAATTGCATGAAGCCTGTCTGGAGTTGGGGACGTTATATACGTTGATGCACCGGGGTTTGCTGGACCCACGGGTCAGGAGCAGGTGAGTGCCGGCACTTTCATGTCTGTACAAGTCAAAGGGAAGTACATTTTCTGTATTTAAGCAAGCTGTTTATTTTTTTTTTCATTGAAATCATATTTACATGTTTGCATGTGTTGTCGCCATGACAAAAATTCATTGCAATTAACTTAGCTTGCAGGAAATGTTTATGTACATTTTCTTCTACTTGAAAACTGGAATTTTAGTAACTATACCCATTTATATATTAGCAATATTTTATTAAAAAATGTAGCTTGATTTTTAGGTCAAAAGCAATGAAAGTGAAATCTTCCTTCATGAACATACTGATTGTATAATATCGATCCCCCAAACAAACAATTACACACCCAGTACTGGGATAACAAAATAATTGTCATTATTGTCAGTTTCAGTCTCATAGGTTTAGAGAACTTTGGTACATTTCAATTAAGAGCTTAGTATAGTTGTCCTTCCAAGCGTATCGTGGTGCTAAGTGATATTTTCTGTGGCCAGAATGACAGTATAATGAGGATGTTTATCTTTTTGTATGTATATTATATTGGTTGATCGTCATGTCTGCTAAACAAACGCTTTTTTAGGAGAATTTTCTATATGCATTTCTAAAGAAAATAACATTCATAATCAACTTGCAGTTAAACTCATTATAGACATTATAGACAAATAGCAGGGGACCTTTTTACCCATAAAGTGGATCACCATACCAGAGGCCACCCCTTTAGACTAGAAGAAAAGAACTTTCATTTGAAGCAACGTAGGGGGTTCTTCACAATCAGGACAGTGATGTTGTGATGGCTGATTCTGATAATGCCTTTAAGAATGGCTTGGATGATTTATTGGACAGACATAATGTCAAAGGCTATTGTGATACTAAGCTCTATAGTTAGTATAGGTATATAGAATTTATGTGAAGTGTATGGATTGTGGGTTTTCATTTGGAGGGGTCGAACTTGATAGTGTAAGGACCATCCCGGGATTCGAACTCTTGTTCATGCTGTTCTGGACACTATTGCATTTACCATGTGAGCCACTGGAGGCTCTTGGGGCTGGTCCTGATCTTGTCTTTGATGTTCCTGTATTTCTGCCTGTTTCCAGTTTGTCTCCTCCCTGGTCTTCTCCCTTCTCGTTACCCTCATGTGTTTTCTATTCCCAATCACCTGCCCTTTATAAACCCCGCCCTGAGCTTTGCTCAGGGATGAGTCATTGATTGAATGTTTTTGTTTGTTCCTGGATAACCTTTGTTCCTTATTCCTGAAATCCTAGTTCGTGTTCCTGTGATCATGTTCCCGCATTCCTTGCCTTCCTGGTAATGACTTTGTTTTGACCTTGTATTTGATTTTGGTCTGTTCCTGTATTCTTCTGTCACCATTAAACCTGCAAAATCACTATGCCTTCTCCACTTGTTTATGGCTATCCCCCTGGGCATCCACCATACCCACTTCCAAGTGTGAGACTAACTCCTGTAACAGCGGCTTCCCGTTGTGAACGTTACAGATAGACTTTGTCTTTTTTCAACCCGATTTAACTATGTAACTTATTGTCAGCCAGCTATATACATTTTTTATATCCAGGCTTAAAAGGGTGCTTTTGGTTCCAGCAATTTCAAAAGAGGAAATTCTCTATAGCCCAAAACACAACTGCGGTAGATGCAACTGCTGTGAAGAATTTACTATTGTATTTTAGCATTGCTTTAAATCTTCAATTTTTTGAATGGAGGGCCAGGGCTGCCGACCATTGAGCATGGAGTGTTTTCTTTACTTTACAAGGTAAAGCTCATCTGGCCAAATTAAATTACTGTAACAAACCTCAGCACACTATCCTTTATATTGAAACTATAAAATGCTCAGTCCAGCAATTTTAACAGCCCTTTCTTAGTCCAGGACAGTGCTTTTTACATGCAATGCTCTTTTTATACTATATTAAATAAATTTAAAAAAAAATAAAAGATATATTCTGGTGATGATGGAGATTTTTTATGAGTACTATGGGTACCATAACTTTGTTCAAGGCTTATGGTGGAAAAGAACACGTAGAAAATCAGATACTCTTCCCTAGAAATAGAATATTTCTAGATCAGATCTTTAGTTAAAGAAGTTTACAGCATATTCTTTTGGACATGACATGCTGCCTCTCCTTATGAAGTACCATTACCATTAGTAATATATAGGGAGATGTCTCTGTGAACCTTCATCTGCAAGTATGCCTCAGGATGATAATATTGCCATAACACAGAAACCAATTACAAGTACTGTACTGGTAGGCCTCTGTATGCATTCATTATTAGTATGTTTTCGCCCTCCAAGATAATAATACCCTAACCACTAATGACAAAGTGAGAGTTCAGTTCTTTAATATTTTATTATATATGAGCATTATTTCTTTGGGGGATATCGATGAATAGATTATTGGTTGAGACCGGTAGAACACACCAGCAGAGGTACCATAGTAAACAGCTCCATAAGATTACCTTTTTGGTCCATCCTGCACAATCGATTGATCTGCAATTGTATGCAGCCAATCAGCCTGAAAGCCAAATTAACAGATACCACCAGCGGCCATACATGTGCAAGACCACATATAATTGTTCTGTTATATTAGGTTGAACTGTCGACATTGTTCATCAAACTGGACAGATCATCTGCAATCCAATAGTATAATGGAATGGGCTGCTGACACCAACTGCTGGCCTGCAATATCTGTCCAAGTAATTGGGCAGTATGTTCAAAAATTACCAAACTTCCCAACTAAATAAATCTGGGCACGTATGGCCAACTTAAAGTTATACTGACACTAAAAAACTACTTTTTTAAAATATGAATGTACATGAAAAGTCACCTCTTTTTTTTTGCGGAGAGGTTGAAGTTGATTGTTAGTTGAAGTTCCTAAACCTGACTGTTTTGCCAACCTGACTGTCCCATCTCAGCCTGTCAGTTAAAATTACTAATGCTAATGGACTCCTGCTGCACAAATACGGCAGCCTCCTCATAGACAAACACAGTCAGACAGGTAATGTTAAATAATTGGGCAAATACTTTATGGCAAAATTATAAGAAGCATGCAAAGTCAATTTTATGATAGATGTAAAAAGGCATAATTTCTGATGTCAGTATCTCTTTAAGGCTCTGTACAGTGACTTTGGCTTTCTGCCATAAGACTTTACCTGTTACTAAACTTCAGCAATTAGCATGCAGCATAGTTTCTGCTGTGGTGCTAAGTGATATTTTCTGTGGCCAGAATGACAGTATAATGAGGATGTTTATCTTTTTGTATGTATATTATATTGGTTGATCGTCATGTCTGCTAAACCAGTGTTTTTCAACCTTTTTTGAGCCAAGGCACATTTCTTTCATTGAAAAAATCCCGCGGCACACCACCAGCTGAAAATGTGAAAAAAAGCTTATATTAACAATATAAGTGCTATTGTTAATGTAAGCTTTTTTTTAAACATTGATGCATGAGGCAGAAAGTTGTCAGTAAGAAAGTAGAAGGAAACATATATGAAAAGGCCAATTGAACTTTATTATATCATCTGCAGTCTTTTTACCTGATAAGATTTTCCAAAGCAGGGTAGCGCTGCCCTCTATTTAAGCTGGTTGGGGCAATAGTTCTCTCACGAACACAGAGATTAAATTATTTTGTTATTGTGTTTTTTTGTAATAACACTCCCCCAAATATTTTATAATTGCTGCCAAGACCGTTGGGGTTTTATAAATAAACAATACTGATAATCAAATCTCAAATCTAACTAACTAGATCTGGTGCTTCAGCTAGCAACTTTGCAAAGGGAGAAGCAGGTCACTTATTATTATTTTGTTATTACAAAAAAACACAATAACAAAATAATTTAATCTCTGTGTTCGTGAGAGAATTCTCACATTCATCATTCAAGGCCAGGGTAAGCTTGCTATGCCGGGTACCCACGCTATTGCCCCTACCATCTTAAATAGAGGGCAGCGCTACCCTGCTTTGGAAAATCTTATCAGGTAAAAGTTCAATTGGCCTTTTCATATATGTTTCCTTCTACTTTCTTACTGACAACCTTCTGCCTCATGCATTGCAGCCAGACAGCTAGAAATATGGTTCTCCTTATTACAGCATGGCTAAGCCGCAGGGTCTGCTTCCTTAATATTTTGATAACAGCACTAGCCGTTCACCTGTCAGTCCGTGCACTTCTGCCTTCTGCCTTCACATCGAAGCTGCGCGCAGTGCAGCCAGCGACCTCCCTGATCAGCCAACCCAGGCACGGCTCTTCTGCCCGCTCAGGTCACGTGACGTCACGTGAAAGGTCCGCGCACTTCGGCCTTCAAATTGATAGCGGCACACCTAACATTAGTTTGCGGCACACCAGTGTGCCGTGGCACACAGGTTGAAAAACACTGTGCTAAACAAACGCTTTTTTAGGAGAATTTTCTATATGCATTTCTAAAGAAAATAACATTCATAATCAACTTGCAGTTAAACTCATTATAGACATTATAGACAAATAGCAGGGGACCTTTTTACCCATAAAGTGGATCACCGTACCAGAGGCCACCCCTTTAGACTAGAAGAAAAGAACTTTCATTTGAAGCAACGTAGGGGGTTCTTCACAGTCAGGACAGTGATGTTGTGATGGCTGATTCTGATAATGCCTGATTCTGATAATGCCTTTAAGAATGGCTTGGATGATTTATTGGACAGACATAATGTCAAAGGCTATTGTGATACTAAGCTCTATAGTTAGTATAGGTATATAGAATTTATGTGAAGTGTATGGATTGTGGGTTTTCATTTGGAGGGGTTGAACTTGATAGTGTAAGGACCATCCCGGGATTCGAACTCTTGTTCATGCTGTTCTGGACACTATTGCATTTACCATGTGAGCCACTGGAGGCTCTTGGGGCTGGTCCTGATCTTGTCTTTGATGTTCCTGTATTTCTGCCTGTTTCCAGTTTGTCTCCTCCCTGGTCTTCTCCCTTCTCGTTACCCTCATGTGTTTTCTATTCCCAATCACCAGCCCTTTATAAACCCCGCCCTGAGTCATTGATTGAATGTTTTTGTTTGTTCCTGGATAACCTTTGTTCCTTATTCCTGAAATCCTAGTTCCAGTGTTCCTGTGATCATGTTCCCACATTCCTTGCCTTCCTGGTAATGACTTTGTTTTGACCTTGTATTTGATTTTGGTCTGTTCCTGTATTCTTCTATCACCATTAAACCTGCAAAATCACTATGCCTTCTCCACTTGTTTATGGCTATCCCCCTGGGCTTCCACCATACCCACTTCCAAGTGTGAGACTAACTCCTGTAACAGCGGCTTCCCGTTGTGAACGTTACAGATAGACTTTGTCTTTTTTCAACCCGATTTAACTATGTAACTTATTGTCAGTCAGCTATATACATTTTTTATATCCAGGCTTCAAAGGGTGCTTTTGGTTCCAGCAATTTCAAAAGAGGAAATTCTCTATAGCCCAAAACACAACTGCGGTAGATGCAACTGCTGTGAAGAATTTACTATTGTATTTTAGCATTGCTTTAAATCTTCAATTTTTTGAATGGAGGGCCAGGGCTGCCGACCATTGAGCATGGAGTGTTTTCTTTACTTTACAAGGTAAAGCTCATCTGGCCAAATTAAATTACTGTAACAAACCTCAGCACACTATCCTTTACATTGAAACTATAAAATGCTCAGTCCAGCAATTTTAACAGCCCTTTCTTAGTCCAGGACAGTGCTTTTTACATGCAATGCTCTTTTTATACTATATTAAATAAATTTTAAAAAAAATAAAAGATATATTCTGGTGATGATGGAGATTTTTTATGAGTACTATGGGTACCATAACTTTGTTCAAGGCTTATGGTGGAAAAGAACACGTAGAAAATCAGATACTCTTCCCTAGAAATAGAATATTTCTAGATCAGATCTTTAGTTAAAGAAGTTTACAGCATATTCTTTTGGACATGACATGCTGCCTCTCCTTATGAAGTACCATTAGTAATATATAGGGAGATATCTCTGTGAACCTTCATCTGCAAGTATGCCTCAGGATGATAATATTGCCATAACACAGAAACCAATTACAAGTACTGTACTGGTAGGCCTCTGTATGCATTCATTATTAGTATGTTTTCGCCCTCCAAGATAATAATACCCTAACCACTAATGACAAAGTGAGAGTTCAGTTCTTTAATATTTTATTATATATGAGCATTATTTCTTTGGGGGATATCGATGAATAGATTATTGGTTGAGACCGGTAGAACACACCAGCAGAGGTACCATAGTAAACAGCTCCATAAGATTACCTTTTTGGTCCATCCTGCACAATCGATTGATCTGCAATTGTATGCAGCCAATCAGCCTGAAAGCCAAATTAACAGATACCACCAGCGGCCATACATGTGCAAGACCACATATAATTGTTCTGTTATATTAGGTTGAACTGTCGACATTGTTCATCAAACTGGACAGATCATCTGCAATCCAATAGTATAATGGAATGGGCTGCTGACACCAACTGCTGGCCTGCAATATCTGTCCAAGTAATTGGGCAGTATGTTCAAAAATTACCAAACTTCCCAACTAAATAAATCTGGGCACGTATGGCCAACTTAAAGTTATACTGACACTAAAAAACTACTTTTTTAAAATATGAATGTACATGAAAAGTCACCTCTTTTTTTTTGCGGAGAGGTTGAAGTTGATTGTTAGTTGAAGTTCCTAAACCTGACTGTTTTGCCAACCTGACTGTCCCATCTCAGCCTGTCAGTTAAAATTACTAATGCTAATGGACTCCTGCTGCACAAATACGGCAGCCTCCTCATAGACAAACACAGTCAGACAGGTAATGTTAAATAATTGGGCAAATACTTTATGGCAAAATTATAAGAAGCATGCAAAGTCAATTTTATGATAGATGTAAAAAGGCATAATTTCTGGTGTCAGTATCTCTTTAAGGCTCTGTACAGTGACTTTGGCTTTCTGCCATAAGACTTTACCTGTTACTAAACTTCAGCAATTAGCATGCAGCATAGTTTCTGCTGTGTAAAAGAGAATAATGATAATATAAGCTATAATTATTACATTACAAAGGGAGGAGCCATGTAGAAAACTTTACAAATCATTTGCCTTTCAAACAGAGTCCAGTGCTCCAATGTCAAAATTAATTGTCCAGCACCTGGAATACTGGAAATATAAATTATGTTAATACAAATAATAACACATTTGAAGCTTAATTTTTCTTAAAATAAATTACCTTCATAATCTCACCTGTATTTTGATCCAAACAATATTGATTTATTCCCTTGTTTCCAGTTACCAGTACATTTCCCGACAATATTTACCTTGCCATTGAACTCCAGCACAAATAAGGAAGGCACCATGGCATACAAAACCCCATCATTACAGTGATTGTATAAAAACAATCATTAGAAGCCTTGCCGTATCTTTAGGCCCCTCTATTTGTTTTAGCGTTAGCCTTACCTTTTTTCTAAACAATCGTTATTATTAGATTGTACAGTTGTAATTGGAGTAGGCTAATGCAATGTAAGTGAACATGTAAAAAGAGAACTAGGAGATCATAGCAATGGAAAATATTGATTGCAAACAACATAAAGCCCAACACATTTGCCAAGTAAATTTTTTTTAAAGCTACAACAGTAAGCAATATATAATAATATTCTATTTGGGTGTGCTGTCCCCCCCCCAAAGCTTATCTAAATGCATCGCTGACTCAGCTTGTCGTTTTAGTCTTAACTAAAATGCCATTGTAACAGGCACCCCTATTATGGTCTAGTTGCTAAGTGGACTTAGTTTGACTTCTTGGGATCCAGCCGAATTATCCCATCAAATGAAGACTCCATAGCAGGAACAAATCCTTACCTTTTTGAAATAACTTGATAGGTTACCCTAAGTGATTCTGCATGTGTACTCCCCTGTACTAAGCACAATTCAGCAAGGACATTTTATTTTATGTATCAGTTGCCCCTGAAATCAAAGAGACCATTTTCATTTGCAAATTTAAAGGCATCTTTGCAGGACAAAAGTAATTATCAAAATATAAAAGGAGTTCTTCAACTTTAAATTACTTTAGTACAGTGTATATAGTATAATTTGTAGTTAGTGTTAATATCTCATTCTTTATGGAGTTTTTTTTGTTGGGCTTGGAATTAAAAACTGTTACAAGGTTGATTGGGGTTTATTACCCTAAAAGCCAAAGAGCAGTTTTAAAATCAAAATAGAATATGAAAGAAGGCCTGAAACAATAAGATTAACAAATGTGAAGTCCAGAGAGCATACTATATGTAAAGGTGATCTTATCCTTTAAGATGGTATTGTTAACAACCTTATGGATTTTATTATCATTATCCAATAGTGCAACAATAACGCATCATAGAGTATTGGGGACAGAAACATACCCCTTATTATGAGGTTAAGCAGTCACAGACCCATGTCAGCCCTTAATAACTTTTTATCAACCTTGTCCTATACTTGCGGGTTTATCGTATAACTTTATTTCAGAAAATTAATCAATACACCAGTGTAGGGACAAATAGGTTTGAAACAGGGCACTATTTACAGAGTGAAAATACTCAAATGAAGCAATTAATTACACCAATGATTACCCTAAACTCTTTATAAACGGGATAACATCCTGAGAAAAGACAGGAAGGAATTATTAAGAAGTAATACCAACAAAAGGTAGGTGGAAAAAGAGAATTCCAAGTGGTGCTGTTTTGGAGTAGGCCACTATATGAGAATGCTCCTTTTGATGCATTGGAACCTTTGGACCTGGCCACAGTTTACATGTATGTTTGCTATTGTCACTTGTACATGCACCTGATGAAGGCTGGTTTGGGAAAATAATTTAGTACTTAAACCAGTGCAGCAAAACACTATGGTGCAGTCAAATGCTACTTTATGTGCTTTCTGGGTGATATCTACATCTACTTGTAAGGTAAGATAAGGTAACCAGCATAGGGTTTGCTGCATGTTGAGAAAACTGCACTGAAAGACGTCAGTACCAGGATCATTTGTTAAGTCCCCTACTGGTTTGCAAAATCCCCTGCTCTAGAAATTCCCTAATGGCTAAAAAGCACTGATACATGTAGCCTATACTACAGGGTGGGATAGTTTTCTTTTTTGGCCCAGGGGGGTTATGACTTATGTTTAATAAAATAAATGGGTGCATATGTCTCTTCCGTTTTGGCATCCACCTGCTGTACTTGGTCGATGCTACTTGAGTGCCCGGGACACAAGGCCCCACTAAAGAAGAGTGCTGTAAGTAAACAAGTTATACCAAATTAAGTAATTAGACAGCGATAGTTATAGTTTCTGTAATGAAACACTCTAGGAGACAGACAGACCAGCTCAACAGAGCAGCACTGAGCTCCAACATAGGATTGGTAGTTTAGAAGTAGTTCTCCCAGGTACAGCCAGCTAGTTAAGGGATAATAGTTTAGGAAGACACTCTCTAAAGTTTCCACTGATGGGGATATGGACTGCTAAAGGGTATATCAGGAAGGTGCACTTGAAACCTACCAAGCTAATTTTTGGAACTTTTCAAAATGATGGGCCCAGTTTCCTGAATTTGGCCAAGCCAATCCCTGACGCTAACAAGTTATTCTTAAATAAAGCATAGGGAATTTGCTGCTCTTGTCACTCATAGATTTGCATTAAGTATCTGCCAACTGGATTTTCTGTCTGTTAAACCTTTTCTGCTTGTGGATATTTGTACATTTGGCCACCAACCACATAATCACACACAGACAAACTGACATTTTTTGCACCCTTTTCAAATGGCAGTGGGCCTAGGGGTGCCCGCTATGTAAATACGGCCCTGAGCCCTATACTGTCTGTCTGTGGTGGAAGGTGCAGAGAACAGAATGCAGAAGCTATTTCCATACTGTCTGGTCCTAAGGGGTGGCGGGGCAATGGTGAATGAGGTTTTGCAAGATTTTTTTTAATGCTGTTGAAATAAAATGATTTCAGTAACATTTAATCCTGTGACAAATTCTTCACTACTTCTTTGTCAACAACTTAACATCATTTCCACTTCACCAGAAACGTTTGGAAGCTTTATTAAAAAAAAGTATTCCCAACATCAACGGAAACTGGCAAAGTGAGTCGAAGTAGCAAGCAATATTTCTAAATATGGGCCCAAAGGATTATTGGTGACCTTTAGAATTTAACAGTCAAGCATAAGCCTTATCCAGGATTCTTTCAAATGCAGCATATGTGACCAAAAGGAGCAATAAGCCTATCTTACCAGGATCTTATTTTAAATCATGGCTTTCCAATTACATGGTACAGAAAGCAACAACTCATTCAACCTCAAGTTAACTTTTCCATGACGTAACCCTCAAACTACAAATCCTATAAATAATATGACAGAGTATACAATTTATATATATTTATTGCAAATCCATATAAATGCATAATAACTAAAACTATGCCTGTAACAATCCTTGAAGTAGTGGAAAAAAAATTAAACAATGAATTTACCATTCTCCAACTGCATTTAAATGTTAAACATATGGTGTCATTTAGCTGAGTCGCCAAATAAATGAATTCGAATTTAAAGGGACCCTAACCCAAAATCCATATTAGTAGCTAGAAACTTTCATGTATGTTTGCTATTAGGAAGCTTATAAAGAATACACATATAAATGTTGATCCTAATCATTCTGGGACACTTTTACATACAGATCTTTGAATTGTTACAGAATACAGTTAAAACTGATTAACCTGTATTTTAGGTATAGGGATTGTTTAGGTATAATATTTTATGCAAAATATTCCCAATGGTCATTAAGGTTGTCTTTCCATTGTGGGCTTGCATTAAGTGCCAAAGCAGTGTAATTACACAGGACAGGAACTCTAAATTATTGCAGAACTTGTTTCTGTGGATCGGTGCAGATTTTACCAGATAGCAACACCCAGTCCCACCCCTGTTGTGTTGGGATAGATTGCAATTTGCAATAAAAAAAAGATTGTGCCAAAGGCATTTAATAATGAAAAAAAGTTTCCCTTTTTCCCCACAATTACTTTAAAATTACAATGTTCAAAATTTATAAACCGAAGATCTATGTATACTCCATTGGCCATAAATACATAGAACAAATTTCCTAACATAAGTCTTATTTTAAATGAAAAAGCATTTCATGATATCAAGAGATTTTGTAGCCATGCCCCGTTACATACACAAACACATCCCCATCTGCTTAAGACTGGTAATGTGGGAGATACTGGAGAATACAGGAGAGTTGCCAGCTCTATTATATAAATCTTCTGGTAGCCATAAATGGAAGTTTGTTTGTAATGCCCCCATCACCTGAGCATTAGTATATAGTATTCTAAAGAAATGATTTTCTACATTGAATACTGATCCCCAGAGTCCTAATTAGCGATGAGCAAAAATGCACCATTTTGCTTCACTGAAAAATTTGCCAAACGACAAAAAAATTGCAAAATGGCAAACTTTGGGAGAAATTCCATCAAATGTATTGTAGTCGATTTACATTTTTTCTTGTGTCAAATGTATTGAAGTCAATGGGTGGTTTTTCTTGTGTCAAATGCAGTTTTTCCTATTTTTTTTTTTCGAGCACCAAATGCATGGAGGTCATAGGGGAGTTTTTTCTTGCATCAAATGCATTGGAGTCAGTTTGTGTTTTTTTGTAACAAAAAAAAAAACCCACTCATCCCTAGTCCTGATCATCCTTTACAAAGGATACACTGAATCCACTATTTTAGGAATCAGTCAATCAGTCGGATCTTTCAGGAAAGATTTGGCTGAATTCTGATCTGAATCCAAATCCTCATTTGCAAATTAGGCCAAGGAATGGGGGGGGGGATTGTTATTTCCTTGTTCATGTGATGAAAAGTCCTATGATTTTAAGGATTCCAAATTTTTTAGCCACTTGGATTCAGAATCTTGTTGAAAAAGGCCAAATTCGGAACTGAATCCTATAACTGGTGCATCCCCATCAGTTACAGAGGCAAAAAACTATAAAGTAGTAATGGCGACATTCCAGTTAAACTCAGTAAAGTGATTAACCATGCATACTATGTATTTTATAGTTATCCAGTTATAAAGGCATGATCTGGAAGTTGAAGTCAAAAACAGCATTCAAATAGGTCCTTCAGCAAATAAAGGAAAGGTCGAAAGCAATGCATCTAATGAGGCACTTCTATTTTTTTTATTCCTGTGGTTAAGACAACCTAGGGGCAGATTCACTAAGGGTCGAATTTCGAAGTAAAAAATACTTCGAAATTCGACCCTCGAATTGAAATCCTTCGACTTCGAATATCGAAGTCGAAGGATTTAGCGCTAAACGTTCGTTCGATCGATCGAAGGATTAAATCCTTCGAATCGAACGATCAAAAAAAGTTTAGCAAGCCTATGGGGACCTTCCCCATAGGCTAACATTGACTTCGGTAGGTTTTATCTGCCGAATTAGGGGGTCGAAGTTTTTTTTAAAGGGAAAGTACTTCGACTATCGAATGGTTGAATAGTCGAACGATTTTTACTTCGAATCGTTCAAATCGTTCGTTTTCGATCGAATTCGAATGAATTTAACCAATTCGATGGTCGAAGTACCCAAAAAATACTTCGAAATTCGAAGTATTTTTCATTCGAATCCTTCACTCGACCTTAGTGAATCGGCCCCTAGCTAGTGTATTTGCCTTAAAGAGGTTGTTAATCTTTAAATTTACTTTTAGTATGATGTAGAGCGTGATATTCTAAGACCATTTGCAATTGGTTTTCATATTTTATCATTTGTGGTTTTTGAGCTATTTAGCTTTTTATTCAGCAGCTCTCCAGTTCAGCAGTCTGGTTGCTAGGGTCCAAATTACCCTAACAACCATGCAGTGATTTGAATAAGAGACTGGAATATGAATAGGAGAGGCCTGCATAGAAAGATGAGTAGTTAAAAGTAGCAATAACATTACATTTGTAGCCTTACAGAGCATTTGTTTTTAGATGGGGTCAGTGACCCCCCCATTTGAAAGCTGGAAAGAATCAGAAAAAGAAGGCAAATAATTAAAAAACTAACAAAAATAAATAATGAAAAACAATTGAAAAGTTGCTACGTATTGGCCATTCTACAACATACTAAAAGTTAACTTGAAGGTGAACCAGTGTTGGACTGGGACACCAGGGGCCCACCTAAAAACTGTAGACTACCCTCAGTACTATTATTATTCATCCTCTCCTCACTCAACCTCTATTTTTCTAGTTTCTTTTCTTTACATACTATCACCTATTATTCCATCTATTTAGTCTCTTTGTTCACATAGAAATAGGGAATGGTCATGAAACATGCCAAATGTTTAGCAGCATGAAGCCCACTGACACCTGGGCCCACCGGGAGTTTTCCTGGTATCTTGGTGAGCCAGTCCAACACTGAGGTGAACCACCCCTTTAAGCCATAACATTAATTGTGTGAAGGTCAGTGCATAGTATATGCTATGAGTGTCATCCGCTGGGTTACCCATACACAAAGTTAAAGACCTATTGCTTGCAACCAGTTGTACAACAATACATGATAGCACAAGTGTACAACTGGGATGTGTATAGCTTCTTGACATAATCACCATTAGCATAAATTCAGTTTCCTATTTTGCAACAATTCCCTATTATGATTGTATACCTAGTTTTTGTTAATATTTCACAACTATTTGTTTAAATGTGTGTTGCCTTCATGAATCAGCACAAGCAATTTCTCAGTTATGTGGAATTGGCATTTTCTGGCTTCAGTTAACACCAATTACAATGGGTACATGATTCTATTTTGTAAAGTAAGAATGAATAGATGTAATCACTTATCTTAGCAGGAGACTTCTTTGTCAATGAAAGAGCAATGTAGAATAGACATGACTTTGCTTAATTGAATACTGCAAAATGTGCAGGTCAGGGATTGGCACCCTGTAGCCTTTTGAAGACTCTCATGGGGATTCCTGGTGTTGTTGCTCAATTATATCTGGATGATCACAAGCGGATAATCTCTGCTTTAGACCATATATAATCCCCAACTCTTAAACTACTACCGTAAATTTTCCAATATTTTTTTGTCAGTTTAAAAACTGTACTTGGAGGCATCTTTGTACCGAAGGTAGTATATATATCTTAATTTTCCTTCTTTTTTTTTTATTTAAAAGTCTATTTAAACGCCTCTTTTATATTAACCCATGTCTCAAAAAAGTGTAAGAAAAAGAGTAAAAAAGAGTAACCTGCATACATTAAACGGTTCCATTCTTATTTCTGTTTATCACTGTAGAACAGGCATTGTGCTCAATATTGTACTATGCGTTGACATAACAGATAATAAATCAAATTACATTAAAAATAAAACTTGCATTTTAAAAAAACTGAAATTGGAAAGTTGCTTAGAATTACATTTGCTTTGATTATGCCCTCCCCACCAAAAACATTAGAGGGGAGGGCACCCCCTTTAATAAAATGTTGAGATTCATAAATATACCCCTGGAACCTCATCAGGAAACAGTTTAGCATACTAGAAGCAGATAGACACAAGAAATATAATTTTCAAAATGTTGGCTCTATTTATTGTTTTAAAGACATTGAACCATGCATTCTCGCTTTTGTTTTTTTTTGTACAGGAAATTAATTTTTTATATTTCAAATGATCAGAGAAAAGTAAAGAATAAGCAAAAATAGCAGAAGGATTTAATAAATCCTACATGTACATGTTAAAATTGAACAGATGTTATTTGATTGCCATTAAATACAGCCCATGCAGCTTTCCTTCACAAATTATACATGATGATTTCTTAAAGCAATAGATGAAATTGATTTATTTTAATTAATCAATTGTTTGCAGATCAAGGAGATTAAATAGGCAGTTTCTTAATAGCCTTGCGATGTTTGTTTAAATTGTACAATAATGGGCTTGGAAGGGCCATTTATTATGACGCATCTGAGAAATGTATTAATTGTTATGTACAAACCAAGTATATTGCAAGAGCCAATGTTTAAAAGACGAAGATGTGTTTTATGGAATAGACAGAGCTAAAATGTCATTCCCTTTTGAATACAATAATAGTGAATACATTACAAAATATGATCATAGAAATGTATTAAGTCTGTTGTATGCTGGTTAAACAGTGTAACCTTTCAAGTCTTATTGATGCACTGTATATAACAATGCCCACTGCATTCGTTTTAGGGTGTACTTCTCCTTTAAAGGGGATGTTCTATTTTTCACAGTATTGGGGTATGCCTACCCTCGCTGCTTAGTGATCTTACACAGCAGTATCACATGGTGGCACAGGCAAGGTTCGCTAGTGCCCATGGCCCATCTTTTGACTTCCTTTGCTGGTCACTGATGTGATTGGTGGAGTTGCATCAGCCAATGAAATCAGGGGAATTGGAATGAAAGGGGCATGTGCTGTATACATTTTGCACATCCTCCACTCTGCTGCTGTTAGCGACGGCAACGCTTGGGCAACGAAAAGAGACCTAAGTGTTACTCTCTGACACTGCAGAGAGGTATTCGGGTGGTAATAAGTAAGGTGGAAAGCCTGGGGTTTACCCGTAGATGGCAGGACAGAGTCTTGAAGCCAGTATGAAACAAGGTTTAATTAAGTATAAACTTACAGAAAAGATGCAAACAAAAGTACAGGCAATGATGAGAAAACAAGGACAGGCCAAGGAAAGAACTGGTGAATCCGCAACAGTAGGAATCAGAACAGTAATGTAACAAAGCAGGGTCAGACCCGGGTGCAGGCCATGCAGCCATGCCTCCCCCCAATGCAATTTTCCATGCACCTTCGCATTGGTATGAGCTTCCTGGAGGGCCCCAAGGGGGTGCGGACCCAGATGCGATCGCACCCCCTACCCCCCAGTAATTACGCCCCTGACTCAGAACTTGGAACAAGGAACAGGACTCAGGAACATGGATCATACTAACATAGTGACATAGTAAGTTAGGTTGAAAAAGACACATGTCCGTCAAGTTCAACTTTTTACATTTTTTATGTTTTTTTTTAAGGTCAAACAGGGAAGCAAGGCAAACAATGACAAAGCCCTGAGTGAAGGCCAGGGCCAGGCTTAAAAAGGGTCATAATGACAAGATGGGTCACACATGATACAAATTAGATGGGAGGAGACAAGAGAGGAGACAGACAGAATACAGGCAGATTTATGAAACAAATAGACAAACAGATCTGAGCCTACAGCCTCCAGTAGCTCACAAGGTAAGTGCAAGTACTGAAACCACAAATACAAGGTTCGAGTCCTGGCTGGCCTTGACACTAAGGAATTATGCATCAATACCTTTTCAGGTACATATAATGAAAACATACTCCAGCTCTATTTATTTTCAAAAACTGTTAAGAAAAGTGACCATCCCCTTTTTTTTTCCACTCAAAAGTTTTTTATTTTTACTTCCAGTTCACACAATAAAAACCATATTTTCACAATTGTACAATATCTCCATTGCAGATGTTTAAACATTATGTCCAAATGTAATACAGCTCAAATGTCACTTACAGTACAATTGTATAATAGCATCAAAATAAAAACGTATACAGTGTATCAAACTGCAATATAGCTCAAATAGTGATTACCGAACCGGAACAAAACAAAAAAAAAGAAAAAGAGAAGAAAAAGAAAGAAAAAAAGCAAGAAAAGAGAAGAAAAAGAAGAAGATAGATCCCCCACTCCACACAGTATATAGGTAAAGCATATCCCAAAATGCTACCCACTATAGCTCCACGACATTATTGGAAAGCAAGCTGTTTTGTAATAATATACATTCTCCAGGGTGCCCAAATTTCTGTAAAATTATCCAGATTATCCTGTATACGAGCGGTAAGCTCTTCCATTGTGCAAATCGTATTAATTTTGTGTAAAGTTTGTTGCCACGGTATTTCTGGAGATAACCAGTTGATTGCCAGGGTCCACTTAGCAGCCGAGACAATATGTTTAGTTAAATGTCTAGCTGACCTATTGAGCAATACAATCGGAAGATTATGCAACAATTCCCATGGATTGAACGGAAATGTCACTGAACAGAGTTCCTGTATTAAAATATGTACTGCATGCCAATGACGTTGCGCCGTGGGACAAGTCCACCATACATGGATTAAGGAGCCAATATCATCGCAACCACGAAAACAAAGGGGGGAATGCAACTGTGGAATTCGATGTTTTCTTTGAGGCGTCATATACCATCTGGTCATGAGCTTATATGTTCTTTAAGCGCCACATTCTCAGACACTTTCTTAGTAGCCATCCAAATTTCATTCCATCCATTGCTAGGAAGCTGTATCGGCAGATCTCGTTCCCAGGCGATGCAGTAAGCTGGGCTAGCCTTAAAAGTGATTGAGAGCAGCTGAGTATAAAGTATGGAGATCATACCTCTAGTAAGTGGAGAATTTTTGCATAATGCTTCAAAAATAGTGTTGTCCTGAGATGTCACATTGAGTAGAAAACCCTGCACAAAATGTCGGACTTGAGCATAAACATAAACTTCGGAATCCGGAAAATCATATGTAAACTGCAACAATTGAAAAGACTTCATGTGATAAGGACCCAGAAGAGAATGTATCGTGTTTAAGCCATTTCGCAACCATTTTTCAAAAAGCTGCGCTTGCAGCCCTGGAGCAAAGGAAGGATTACCCACAATAGTTTGTAGTAAAGAGACAGGTTTACACAGGAAGTAGCGATATTTACATGTATCCCAAATCCGCAGAGAATGTTGCACAACCAAATTATGAATCCCAAACTTATTTCTGTCCCTACGATCAGCCCACAAAAGATTGTTAGTCGTTAATGGATAACAATCCTGAGCCTCCATCTCAACCCATATCGTAGAAGACGATGGAAGTTGCCATTTGACCAACTGGCTGATCTGAGCAGCCTTATAATAAAGCAGTAAATGTGGGGCCCCTAAACCTCCAAGTATTGGCTTACGATATAGCACCTGACTTGACACCCTAGGCTTCTTATTGTACCATATATAAGACAATAAGTGCTTCTGTAAATACGCAATATCTTTCAATGGAACAGCTATTGGCAAAACCCAAAAATAATAAAGCAATTTCGGGAGCCAAGTCATTTTAATTGCACATATGCGGCCTAGCCACGAAATCGAGTAGCGTTTCCAACATTCCAACAACTTCAGCATATGCCTGATTAAAGGCTGGTAATTAACTTTATAAAATTGTGAATACCGTGGAGCAATTAGAACCCCTAAATATTTAATACTATGAGAACATAATATTAAGTGAAAGTTCAAGCGTATTAACTGAAGCGTAGAGTCAGACATATTAAGACCCATCATTTCAGACTTATGTGGGTTTACTTTCAAACCAGAATAGCTATAATATCGAGACAAGAGTGCAAAAAGAGCAGGGAGAGCCGTTAACGGCCTAGATAACGTCAGCAATAGGTCGTCCGCATACAAACTAATTGTGTATTCCTTCCCACCTTTCCAACGATAACCAGAAATGTTAACATGCGAACGAATCATTTGCGCCAATGGTTCCATTACCAACGCAAATAAAAGCGGTGATAAGGGACACCCTTGGCGCGTACCATTGCTAATAGGAAACCGTTCCGATAGATGACCTCGAAACCTTAGTACGAGCAGTAGGATTGGAATAGACTCGTTGAATTGCTTGTAAAAATTTCCCAGTTATTCCAAATTTTTTGTAAAACTGCATACATATATGACCATTGCACAGAATCGAAAGCTTTCTGAATATCGAGGCTAACTATCAATAACGGCTCTTTAGTTTTATTAACACGCTGGACAACATTGGTGATCCTCCGAATGTTATCGGCCGCATTACGTGTGGTAATAAACCCTGTCTGATCAGGATGTATCAAATGCGGTAAAAAGGATGCTAACCGAGCTGCTAAAATAGAAGTGAACAATTTTAAATCCACATTAATCATAGAGATAGGTCTAAAATTGGTATACTGATGACGATCAGTGTGGGGTTTCGGTATAGGAGATACAATAGCTTCCATCATTTCCTGGGGAAGGGCTGCCCCCTGCATAATATTATTAAAGGCCGCTACGAGATGGGGGATCAACAATGTCGAAAAATGTTTATAAAACGTTGCCGTATATCCATCAGGACTCGGAGCCTTATTATTTTTAAGCTTTTTAATTACCCGTTCTACCTCATCCTCTGTAATAGGTGTGCTTAAAGCCAAATTTTGCTGATGGTCGATACTGGGCAACTGCAGCCGGGCCAAATCTGCGTGACATTGTTCGATATCAGGAGCAAATGGTTGATTATATAAAATGCTATAATAACACTGAAAAACATTGGAAATGCTTGTAGGATCTGAAACTGGTTGACCTGTCTGATTAAAAATAGAGGAGATAGGAGGCCCCTGCTCATCTATTTTAAGTCGTTTAGCAAATTGGGTGGAGGCCTTATTCGAAAAAGCATAAAATCTATGTTTGGTCCATTTAATACTTTTTTCTGCCTCAGTAAGTTGCAAATCCGCTAATTCACGTTTCAATATCTGTATCTCTGCAGTATTATGACCTGGACTGCCAAAACAATATGTCAAACGTCTAGTTAACTGATTTATTTTTTGTTGCCTAATTCTTTTAGCGTATGCCCCGATTTTAATAAGATGTCCTCGCATAAAAGGCTTAAAGGCTGCCCAGATCATAATGGGAGATACATCAGATGTACAATTATGCAAAAAATACTCCTCAATCTCATGATTAAGTTTTGAGGAGTTTTGGGAACTTAACAATAAGGACTCATTGAGAGTCCATAACTGAGTCGAAGGGAGTGAAGGTGCCATCCGGATCACCATAGTACAAACATTATGGTCAGACCAACCCACTGATATAATGTCAACCTCTTGAATCTGCGGTATAAAATCGGAATGAGCTAAAATATAATCGATCCGAGAAAGTGAGTCATGTACAGGGGAATAATATGTGTATTTGGTGACAGTGGGATTAACATATCGCCAGGTATCAATCAACATTAAGGATCCTAGAAGACACTTTACCACTTTAGACGCTTCCCTAGAGTGTACTGTCAAACTGGAGCGGTCTAACGAGGCTTGCAATACTATATTAAAATCTCCTGCAAGTATAAGTTGTCCTACAGTGTGGCACTCTAACGTATAAAGAAAATTTACCAAAAATGCATTCGGAGAGTCATTAGGAGCATATATGTTAGCTAAAGTAATCTGTCTCCCATTATAACTACCCACAACAATAACATATCTGCTGTCACGGTCCCGTACAATATGATCAATACGAAAAGGCAAACCTTTTTTAAAAAAAATTGCAACTCCCCTAGTTTTGGATTCATAAGTGGTATGCACAACCTGCGAATACATTTTATCAAAATATTTGGGTACATGACCAATTGAAAAGTGAGTCTCCTGCAGCATAACCACCTCTGCACGTATTTTCTTATAAAATTGAAACGCAGCTCTCCTTTTAACCGGGCTATTAAACGCTTTAACATTATGTGAAATAACGGTCAAATTCGCCATAATATCACAGGTACCATACTGCTAATAGAGAGACTCACCTTTCTAGAAAAAACATCAATTAACCTTTTAGAGTGGGGGATCAAAGTAAGAAAAGAGAAAAAGAGAATAAAGAAAAGACAAACCAAAAAAAGAAAGAATAACAATAAGCTCACATAAATGAACTGTAACCATAATGCCCACATCATGCCTCGTGCAATCTCCACAAAAAAAAAATTAGCAAACAAGCCTTGTCGAGGCTGCATCCAGCCGATAAAAAAAAACAGCAAAAACATAGTGTGTACTGGTAGGCTGTGGGAAAAAACAATGTTAAGTTCAGGGGTGCTTCGCCAATGAGGCGAGTTGAGGCTGTTGCCTCAGGCGGCAGCGCCCCACTAGGTACCAGGGGCAGCAAAAATGCTGCTCCTGGTACTTTAAGAGCAAATTTCCAGGGGAGGGGGGGCAGCAGCAGTTGCTGCTGCCTCAGGCGGTGGAGGGGCCAGGATCGCCCCTGGTTAAGTTCAACCCAGAACCAGTCTGGGTGCCGATTTCCATCGGTCAGGGGGGTATGCATAAGCACTTACAACCATTGTGCTCCGCCAGGGGTAATCTGTCATCAACAAATGAAGGTCAACAGGAAACATTCCAAATAAAGCTTCAACCTCTTCAAGACGAGGTAGATTTGTTGGTCGTCGCAGGAGTGTGCCATTCTACTTCCATCTTGTGAGCAACCTCAGACACTGTTGCAGGAGCAGTCCCCGACTCCAAAGCCGTGTTATCAGATAGGCCCAACTTCTTTGTAAACGCGGCCATTCCATCCGGATAATGCAAAGTGAAAATCCTGTCATTGTGTGAAACGATCAATTTAAATGGGAACCCCCATCTATAGCGAATACCTCTCTCCCGTAGCTGCGTTGTCAAGCCTTTCAATGCCCTTCTCTTGGCTAGGGTTGAGGGTGTGAGATCAGAGAAAATTTGTAGTTCCCGGTCTTGAAATAAAAGTTTAGCTGAGTTACGAGTTGCCTGTATTATAGCCTCCTTACTGGAATAATAATGGAGTCGAAGCACCACATCTTTAGGACGATCTGGAGAATCATTATTGCGACCTAAGGCCCTGTGAGCCCGATCCAGTCTCCAATCGTCAATAGGAACAGTAGGGGCTATAGTGTGAAACAGTTCCTGCAAATATCCCGGTAATTCCGTTGTAGTAATAGTATTAGGAATACCTTTAATCCGCAAGTTCTGTCTCCGGTCACGATTTTCCATGTCTTCCAAGTGAAGTTGCGTAGAGTAAAAGTCATTGGACAAGCGGTCACACTCATCTACCAGCACATTATGGCGATGGATTGACTCCGTCATTTTGGTTTCCAACTGCGCAGTACGCTGACCCAAGTCTGTAATGTCTGCTTGCAGCGTAGTCACCGCCTTACCAACTGCCTCGGAAACAGTCGTGGAAATCTTAGCATAAAGCTGCTCTAGCTGAGTTTGCAATTCCTGCGAGGTGACCGCCATGGCCCATTCCGCCGAATCATCTGACTGCGCAGGCGATGAAGTTGCGGCGCCATCTTGAAAATCGCCATTTTTGGATCGCGCCGGAGTGCGTTGTAAGTAACCAGATAAACTCTGCTGGTCCTTTTTCTTGAACTTCGGAGGCATCCTGAAGCTCTGAAGACCTTCTTGCGTTGTAGAAAGCCAAAGAAATGCTCGTCTGTCAGCTAATAATCAATAAAAGTAAAGACCCCTGGTCGGAGCTCTCGCACCAGACGTCCGCCTCTCACATTGCGCGCATGCGCCCCCGTGACCATCCCCTTTAATACTTCTACTTCAAAAATTGCCCTCTCATTTGTAATAAGTTGGAGACTATTCTTGCCTCAGTTTTTAAAGAGAATTATGGTTGTGTATCCTTTAAAAAAACTGTGCTGACCATTAAAGAAAAAGAGAGTATAACCAGCATATACTTTATGGAATCATAAGGTCCCAAAACATGGGTCAACTATTTGAGAACAGATTATTTTCTGACACAGCCCTACCAATACAAGTCAGAATGATCTTGAGCCAGAGACAGCATGAAGCCATCTTGAATGTTGCCCAAGAATTCTAAAGTTCTCACTGAACAGAATGGGGATAATGTTATACAGCTGTTCTATGAATTACAGCCACCTGGATGCCCCACTTGACTAAAGGAGATTGAAGCCATACCCCAGAAAATTGAACAAAATACTGCAGAATAATCAAGAAAATATTCATAGACTCCTCAGTGTTGTTCAGAAGGGATGCTTAGACTAATACATTTGAAACACTTGGAAAAAATAGTTTTTCCACACCATTCATGAATTGCCAGAATAATGGAGAAAATCACTAATGAATGCATGGGGACAATGTATTTAATGCTGAGTACTAAATATATACTTCCATAAATATTTGGTACTGTTTGACAAAGTCTATGGGGTTGATTGTTTAACACAGATTATAAATGGTATGTGTGTGATTGCCCATGGTAACTAACTGGTAATTCATTTTTTTTGACAATTTACTAGAAAACAGAGGCATTCATTTGTGCAACATAGTGTCAATTTTAGCAAATCAGCCCCTATATATTAACCTTAATATAAAATGCCACTTTCGCTAATTTCCCTTACGTGATGGGTAGACCATATCTTACAAAAGTGCAATTGCAAATTAGGATAAAGCAATATCTCTGTGATGCAAAAAACAATGTGAGGCCAGTGGTCCTTTAATAGTATCAAACACTTGGCACTTTAGCACTAACTTTAGAGGGAAACACCTTAAGCCCAAGTATTTATATATAACTATATATTTCATTTTCATATTACAGGTATGTGATCCAGTATCCGGAAACCCATTATCCAGAAATTTTGAATTATGGAAAGGCTGTTTCCCATAGAGTTTATCCAAATAATCCAAAATGTTAAAATGATTTCCTTTTTCTCTGTAATAATTAAACAGTATCTTGTTTACTGGCCCAAACTAAGATATAATTAATCCTTATTGGAATTAAACCCAGATTATTGGGTTTATATAATGTTTAAATTACTTTCTTGTAGACTTAAAGGGATACTGTCATGGGGAAAAAAAAAATTTCAAAATGAAGGGAAGGGGTGATATCACTCCAACTTGCAGTACAGCAGTAAAGAGTGATTGAAGTTTATCAGAGCACAAGTCACATGACTTGGGGCAGCTGGGAAATTGACAATATATCTAGACCCATGTCAGATTTCAAAATTGAATATAAAAAAATCTGTTTGCTCTTTTGAGAAATGGGTTTCAATGCAGAATTCTGCTGGAGCAGCGCTATTAACTGATTCATTTTGAAAAAAATTTTTTTTCCCATGACAGTATCCCTTTAAGGTAAGAAGATTAATTCATGGAAAGATCCATTATTCGGAAAACCTCAGTTCCCGTGCATTCTGGATAACAGGCCCCATCGCTGTACTTACAAAGTTAGATCCACATTGGATACTCATTCCTTCCTTTAATGAGGATGTCAACAAAGTTGTTCTCTTCATAGATTTCAGCAATGTGTTTAATAAGTTGGTATAAGCCTCACATATCTATTTCTCAAGATGGGTGGAAGTTCTATTAAATGCTGGGAATGAGATTAATAACTGCACTGAGACTCCCCTGCTTACAGTTTATAGATCTTTGTTTTTTTTACACAAATGTCATATACATATGATATGGTTGGCAAGTGATTTACACTATGTGTGAGTTTATGGCATTGCATATGGAAACTAATTTGAAAAAGAACAATTATTATGCAACCTTTAAAAGGTTGATTCAGCCAGTGGCATTTCATAGTAACATAGTAAGTAAGGTTGAAAAAATCAAGTTCAACCTTTTTTTTTTTTTTTTTTATTATATCTGCCTAACTGCCAGTTGATCCAGAGGAAGGCAAAAAAAAACCATCTGAAGCCTCTCCAATTTGCCTCAGAGGGGGAAAAAATTCCTTCCTGACTCCAAAATGGCAATCGGACTAGTCCCTGGATCAACTTGTACTATGAGCTATCTCCCATAACCCTGTATTCCCTCACTTGCTAAAAAGCCATCCAACCCCTTCTTAAAGCTATCTAATGAATCAGCCTGTACAACTGATTCAGGGAGAGAATTCCACATCTTCACAGCTCTCACTGTAAAAAAACCCCTTCCGAATATTTAGGTGGAACCTCTTTTCTTCTAATCGGAATGGGTGACCTTGTGTCAGCTGGAAAGACCTACTGGTAAATAAAGCATTAGAGAGATTATTATATGATCCCCTTATATATTTATACATAGTTATCATATCATCCCTTAAGCGCCTCTTCTCCAGCGTGAACATCCCCAATTTGGCCAGTCTTTGGGCATCTTAGTTGCCCTTCTCTGTACCCTCTCTAATACAATAATGTCCTGTTTGAGTGATGGAGACCAAAATTGTACAGCATTTTCTATTTCTTTTGCAAACTATGTAATTTTAGGTTCTTCAAATATCTCTTAAATTAATGGGCTGCTAACAGCAAAAAATGAATGGGTTTTGCTGCCTAGAACGACGGGGTTTGTGTTCTATTCAGCATTGGCAAGGTGCACTGTGGGAAAAGAAAATCTAGCTATAGCTTGTTTTTTGAACTTTGCACAATGGGTTCCCAATTTTAAATAAGCCCTATTATCTCAAGATCAGTGTATCACAGGGAGATAGGGCAGTTAAATCAAAAAGAAACACCACATCAAGATAAATATATTTTCCTTTATGATAGTACTGTCCGTTTAATGGTTAAACGATACAACAAAAACAAATTAAAACTGTAAAGAGGTAATGCAGAAAAATGAACAATGAAAGACAATAGTCATATGATTAGTTGCTGGGTTGCAGGTTCCATTTAATCTATAGTCTAAATAACTTAACTAAAACTTTTTATAAAAAGGTTTTAGAACTAATATTAATTTGCAAATTGGAATGGAATTAGAATATTTTACAACATGCTGCAGAATACTTGCAGGAAGAACTCCCATCATAATGCCAAAAATGAAGCTGTGTCTATGTGTTACATAGGGATAGGTACACTACATACATATTTCCCATTCTCCATTTCATAAGATACCAGATACCAGAATTATATTGTGTTCTCAGCTCTATAAACTGATGCGTCTGTGATTAAGAAAGCTGCACTTTGTTATCTGGAAAGGGAAAGGTTTTGTCTATTAGTCTTCCAAAAAAGATAATGCAGATTAATAGCATGCATTTTAAACTCCGTCTATTGTAACAAAGGGTATGCACAAGTTGTTTTCTCTTTTGTCTTAAAATCACCTGATATCAATTAGAATTCCTTTAGTTCTCAGCAGATTTATTGTGCTGTAATAGGGTCTTGAAAATATGAAAGCAGAGAAGCAATATTTCAAATTTGAGTATAAAAATCAACAATAAAAATGTATATTTATAACCTGAAAAGTATGATTTCATCTTGGAGAATTACCAAAGTAATAGCAGCAATAAGCATGATTTCAGTTTTACCATATTGTATTTATTAAACACTTCAGGGGACTTGTGAATAAATCAAATAACAAGATCATTTCTGGATACATGTACATATATTTCAAAATATGTGGGTAGCAATCACAACTGGTTATCATTTAGTCATTTTATTCAAAGTGTTTTCAATAAGAACCCTGCACGGCCAGCCTTTTCTCGAACAAAGCTGCTAGTCCTTTGGTTTATGATATCTATAAATTATCCTGTGTATTTTATTTCTTATTTAGACAAAAAAAATTACAAATAGAAATATAGTTGTTTTTTGTCATGCTTGAAGGCATGTTTCCAATGCAATTATACAACAATTGGATCAAAGATGATAAGATACTAAATACAGAAACTCAGTAATACATCTGGCTTTTTTTTTATTAAATGTATAGCTATAAAGCTCGATTGGCACTCATCACTTTAAATATAAATATCTCACATTCCTTACGATTCTTATAAAACCCACTGCTTTTGGACTTGCTGAACTGTGCATTATCCAATACTCACTATTGAGTTCAATGTTTAAGTGGGTAGGCTTAGACAAGTAACTTTATATTAAACCAATTTCACATATCTTATTCCTGCCTCAGCTAGGCAAGTGAAATACAATACGAGATATTCTTTAAAGGCATTTGAAATTGCTTTTGTAAGGTGTTAAATTTATTCGCAAGTGCATAACTGCCATGTCTGACAAAGAGTCCCAAATGTGAAGGGATATTAGGTTAAAAGTTAGATGGAAATGCAAAGTATAATTTTCTGATTTAATAGCAGACTAATGCACTCTGACATACCTAAAAGCACATGGTGAAAATCCAGTCACAGTGCGGTGCAAAAAAAAAAAAATCATAGATGTTAAGTAAGATGGTACAATAGCTGCTAGCAGTGACATGTTTTTGGTTAATGCTTGAAAAAATTACACGTTGTAAGGTTTATAATTTTGTAAATTCACGTGCAGTAATAATTTGTTAATTTCAGAATAAGGTTCAAACACTGTTTAAAGGAAATAAGGGGGATAGCCTGGAAAAAAGTATCAATATGACTTTCATGGCAGCACAAGAAATGTATTGAAATAATTAGGACTTCATCAGGTTTGATGATTAGAATAACAACTGCCGACTGCATATTGCTCATGGACCCGTCAGCAGATTTTGATTACAAAAAAAACTGACCGAATGGGTGAGACGTGGAGTCCTATTTATCAAAGGCCGGATTTTAGTGGTTTTAGAGGTTTTTGAAACCACGACTAAACTTCCTTTCTCGAAAACTATGGATCACATGACATGTATTTGAAAAATCTAACTAAAAAAAGTACAAAATTTTACAGAAAAATTGCGAAAAACATGAGTTTTTGGAGTTTTAACACAAAAGTCAACATCAAAAATATCTAAATATCAAAAACACATCTGCCATTGACTTCTACATGTTTTCAATTGGTTTTAGCTGGAGTATTTTCGTATTTAGAATTATCACATTTTAAATCCCGGAAAAAAAAATTTAAGTCAAAAAGCACAATCCAAAAATATGAGGCCTAAAGGAACAGTTCAGTGTAAAAATAGAAACTGGGTAAATAGATTATTGTGCAAAATATAATATGTGTCTAATATAGTTAGCCAAAAATGCCATTTATAAAGGCTGGAGTGAGCAGATGTCTAACATAATAGCTAGAATACTACTTGCTGCCTGGTAACCAATCAGTGGAAACCAAAAGAGCTAAATAGCAGGAAGTTGTGTTCTGTTCTGCTATGCTAGACATCCAGTCACTCCAGCCTTTTTACATTACATTTTTGCCTAACTAACTATATTAGAATTTTTTTTTATTTTGCACAGCCTATCTATTAATCCAGTTTTTATTTTTATATTGAACAATTCCTTTAATAAATCAGCCCCTAATGTTATATAGAAGGTACAGGACTTTCAGTCAATTCTCAATGGTAGCAAACAAAGATCGTTTTCTTAGCAAGAAACTTTTTCTCTGGCATTAGGAGTTCCACAGGCATCAATATTGTCCCCTGGGCTATACTTGTTCTAAGTTACCAAATGACTTCATTAAACAAACATAAGATCGGCTGCCATTGTTATACTTATGACAATTAGCTCTGCATGTCCCTGTAAAAAGGTAAACTGGGAAACAGAATTTCTTACTTTTGGTTCCTTTCAAATGTAAATTTCCAAACTTGTCACTGTCAGCTCACCATCTCTGAATGGGAACTCTTGGCAATATAGTATTTGTGAGCTCACTTTTTGCTGTTTACAAATCAGGAGCACAGCCAAAACTACATACATCCCAACATTTGAATATTAAAAAAGTGGGAACATTTAGACCATGTTCTAATCCAACCTATCTATACCCACTAATGCCCAGGAACTCCCATGGTACAACCAAGTCCTTACCCATTATCTGACATGCTATACCCTGCTCTTTTTTGGGGTTTGCAAATAGGAAAAGTTCTTCTTAAAACAAGAGGTATGGATTCCAACATCTGAAATCCCTGAAGGCTTACCAACCTTGATACCAACTTCTTAAAATGAGCGGTATGGGATTCAGCATCTGATATGACATATATAAAGTATAGGTATGGGATCTAATATCTGAAAGACTGCTATCCAGAAAGCTCTGAATTATGGTAAGGTCATCTCCCGTAGACTCCATTTTTATTAAATAATTTAGCTAGTACATATAACAAAAAGGCACTTAAAAATACACAATAAATATGTAAACATGAAATGTGCAATATATTGGCAGAAATTGGATATATATATACATGTGTAAACCTTTAGATTTGTGCAATTCCAAGCTGAAGCAAGGATTACAAGGCAGGTGGAGATGTTGGAGTGATTTCATTTATTTTATTCATCATTTATTTTATTTATCATTTATTTGCATCACTTATGTAACACTTTTATCCTTGGGGTTCAAAGTTGAAATCTGTTAAATACCTAAATAAAATCTCTTAACTCTTCCTGTGTGATGCTTTATTACATGGTGGGGTGGTGTGCTAAATATATTCTGTTGGTGTTTCAGGAAGCACTACGCAGAGTTGCATGTTTTCTGTAAACACGAACATACTGAATTGTTAGTTCCAGTCCTGCCAAACATTTTCTGGCTCCCAAACTGATAAACTTTTCTTCAAAGAGGTTACTCATTGTATACAGAATAGTTGCTATAAATTTACTGGGGAAAAAGTTCTATGATCTAAGCCGTAAAATGTCTTACTAATATCACCTTGGCTTTTCATTCGTTGTTGAAGAGCGGAAGAATTATCATTGGGATAGTTCTGATGCCATATTAATAGCAATCTGTTACCTGGAAGCAGATGTGGCATGCTATATCCAATAATAGAGAGGGAGAGGGGAAAAAATTCTACCTCCTCATTTTAATCCCACTGCTCACATAACCTGATACACTTTTCCATGTGCTTCTTCCAACAAATGAATAGCAATAATTTACAGATCTGTTTCTGGCCTTTTACTGGCAGAACAAAACAAGCATAAAACACTTATAAGTTCCTTATAAGCCAATGAAATTATTATTGAAATAATAAAAAGGAAAGAAGTGAGAAAAGGATATTGCCTACTGGCTCCAATTGGATTATTGCCTCTTTAGCTTGCCTCACTGTCTCTTATTCCTCGGCACTGTACGAAATGAACTACTGCAGAAATAAAAAGTATGCACTGTACATGGAAAATAGATGGGGGCATAGCAGGAAATATTTCCCTTGCCTAATTAAACACACGAAGATGAACAAAACACACCCCATTAAACCAGTGGGTCATGTGGAAAATATTCTGAAGGCTGTTAATGCTGTTCGTGACATACCACTCAGCAGTAACTTTTTTCATGAATACAAATCCACAATAATATAGTGGGATGACTGCATAGTTTTTCTGGAATAGCAGCAGTACAATACGTTTCTTCATACAGCAGTCCAGTCTACAAGACACACCAGTGTCGGACTGGGACACCATGGGCCCACCAAAAAACCTTTGACTAGGGGCCCACTCTCAGTACTATTATTCTTCCTCTCCTCACTCAACCTCTATTCTCCTAATCTCTTTTCTTTACATACTATAATCGATTATTCCATCTATTTAGCCTCTTTTTCTCATAGAAATAGGGAATGACCATGAAATAGGCCAAATGTTTAGCAGCATGAGGGCCCACTGACACCTTGGCCCACCGGGACTTTTCTTGGTATCCCGGTGGGCTAGTCCGACACTGAGACACACTGTAAGCATCTGACTGATTTAGCTCATAAAGCGTAGTTATCAATAAAAGGACTTGTGCTTGAAAATAAGTACAAAATTGGGGGGTTGTGGAAGCACTCATAAGGCTAAATCAAAGTATATTTAAGTATAATGGAAGTGCTACTTACAATGCATTTCCCTGGTCCCCTGTCTTATAAGTAATTCAGTATAAATGCAAGTGTATGTGTTTACAAAACAGGGGTTTTTTAGTTACAAAGTTATGATCATAAAGTTGAAAAGCCACCATACCACGTCAAGGTAAACCCCATATGGCGGTCCCTAACTTGTTTATTCTCAGGTCATAACAAAAAAAAACCATTCTCTGCATAATAGCATTACCTGTATTCAGTGTTTGTTGAACATTGGTTTCAATCTGAAGCCTAAATCCTTGAAAATAAGTACTATATACTTTATTTGAATGTTAATATTAATTTTTCAGCCAAGTAGAAATGTAACTTTTTTAGCATCTAACACTAAAATCAAAATAGAGGTAATTTAAAAAACAAACAAAGAGGTGCTGACACGTTCCATCCAAATCAATGGTTCAGGGTTCACTTGCATCCACAATGCTGCCAATGCACTTTCACACTATGTTTAATTTATTAGGTGCATAGTAGTGATGAGTGAATAAATTAGCCAGGCCCGAATTTGCGGAGAATTTCTATGTTTCGCTGGTGAATAAATGTGCAAAACTGCTACAAGCGGAAAAATTTTGACGCGCGTCACAAAAGTCAATCGCGTCAAAACCGTTGTGCATCAACACTGTTCGGATGCCTATTGACTTTAACACCGGCATCAAAATTGATACGAGCGTCAGAATAGACGGAGGTGTCTAAATTAATGTGGGTGTCAGCCTCTAACCTGATCATTTTTAAAAGAAAAGTGTCTCACGGTTTTAATTAACAATACCAAATATGAATGATACCGGGATTGAATTTAGAAGAGTCCTTCATTTCAGTAGGTCACTACTACCTGTTTTCCCAATTAGATAGCTGCCAAATTAGTAGGCTGCAGCTGTGGGTAGGTGGTATCTCCCTAAGTACTCCAACTAGCAGTGTTATAATATCTGTTGTGTTGTTCATTAAATTGTTCCCTTGTAGTGATGGGCAAATAAGTTCGGCAGGCGTGAATACGTGGTGAATTTCAGCGTTTTGCCGCCGGCGAATACATTTGTGAAACTGGCGCGAAAATTTGCTGTTGAAAATTTGCTGGCATCAAAAAATTTTGGAAGCGTGGCAGAAAAGTCGCTAGCATCAAAACCGTTGCGCATCAACATTATTCAGATGCCCACTGACTAACGCTGGTGTGAAACTTGACACGAGCGTCAGAACTGATGTGGGTACCAAAATTGACACGGGTGTCAAAGTTCACAAATTTTTCACCATTTCGCAAATTTCCCTGGAAATTCGCTAATTTTTCCACAAATTGAAACGGGACAAAATCGCCCATCACTATTCCCTTGTCTTGTTTCTGTTGTTTACTGTACAATGGTATTTAAGCTAGAGGAAGTGGTTGGCAAGAGAGAAAAGCCTTTGTAGGGAAAGGATACCCAAGCACTAAGTCAATAGTGATGTAACAACAAAGCACATTTCTGCTTGGAAAGGGACAATTCTTCTATTTGTCCTGGTTATATATTTGAAACAAAAACTGTGATCCATTCCTATGAGTGATATACCTGCAATTTTTTGTGTTCTACATCAATCTTTACTTATGTATCTGACACAACATTTGTTTCAGATGGAAAAATGTTTCACTAGTGTCAAGAACAACAATGATATGAGGTTTTATACCAAAATATGAATTTTCATTCAGAAAAGAAATCTGCTCTCTTTCTTCCATTAAAGTGGAAGTTGGTGGATGCCTATTGTAGTGATCTAAGCCCACAGATCCAATATACACTGCAAACAGTTGTCCCAGTGGTAGTCAAAGTATCTGCAGTGGGATAGAGCCCTAAAACTGTCCCTACACTAATACACATTTGCTAATTCCTCTAATTCTGCTACACATATCACTCATTCAGTTTATAAACTATTCACTTTTGCATCATGTAGATGGCAGTCCATTTTACCTTTATGTATCCATTCCACAAAAAATGTTCCTTGCTGCTAAATCACTGGCAAGAGAAAAACAGCTGGTAAATGCATAGGAAGCAATTAAAGGCCCACTGTATTATTCAGAATGACTGCTCGGTAACAATAGTTTTAACTTTCTAACAGAGACTGCCTGCAAAAGAAATAAAACTGGAATGGGAAGCGTGCGGCTCCATTTGGCAAATTTTGTGGGCCTGCTGCAAATGTATCCTTTCGGAAATTGAGTTATTTATTTTTGTTGGCTACACCTACAAGGCAGAAGTGTCAGCTCATTTAGTGGTGATTAATTTTTTTCGATTGCAGTCCCCACCTGCCCTTCTGGGGTAGCCTTGCTGGAAATAACAACCTGTAACAAAATCTATGGGAAAAAGAAGCCTTGAGAGAAATTAGAACTACTCATGGAAAAATACTGTATTTTTTCTGACAGTAATTTAGAAAAACTTACCATCATGTGGTGAACATGGTTAGTGTGTGGACTACAATGACATCTAAATCAATAGGTTTCAGTGGATTGCTGTTGTTTTAACTTTCTGCCTGCTTCTGTTTTATTGCCTGATGGATTTTGGCTCTCAATTTTCCTCTTCTGAGGCTTACAATCTGCACCAAATGTTTCACATTACTCAGTGTGAAAAACCTCCTATTCTTTCAGATTTTTTACAAGTTCATACATCCGTGGAAACCTGATATTTCATATTTCATTCTGCTTTGTGGATGTCATTGTGAGGGATGCTGGTTCACATGCAACAGGCCTCTGCCGTCTTTGATCAGCTTGACCGCAACTAATTGTAAATGGAGAACAAATGAAAGAAATATTTACAAATTTCATGGGAATTCTGGCTGGGTCTAAGCCTTCACTAATTCCTCCATTCACAGTAAATGTTTATTGAATACTTATAGTCTACTGTGTACTTCAATATTTATATAGTATTGGATTTTAGCTTGTTCAGAGTAGATCCAAGACTTAGTAAGGTAACCCCGCTGCTTTCCATGCATCTTGCCTCATGCACTTGGCACAGACACAACCACATGAGGTGCCCCTCTTACAAGAGGCCAGGAATCTGCAGCTGTAAATAGGACAAAAAAGATGACCGTGAAATCGAAAACAAATTTTGAGGGCCAATGTTTGGTAGAAGGGGAAAAAATCAAATGAAATTGTTATAGATTTGTTCAAAATGAAGTCATAAACCTCTTAAGCCAAGTTAAGCAGCTGCTTGGGTCATAAAGGTTAAGTCCAAAAAGCAACAAAGCAAAATACTTTAATATTCTGGAATGAATCTGTGCTTAAAAAGACTTTGGGGTAAAGCACAGCAGTTTGCTCAATACTAATAATGGTGTTCAGGTTTGAGCCATGTTGCAATATAATTCCTTACACAATAGTCAGATAATGCTTTCATACTAAAAAAAAATATTAGAAAGATTACAACTTTGCAGCTTTTCTATTCATTTACTATAAATTCATCAATACAATTTGTCTGCCATATGAGTCACAGATATGCTTACTATTGATTTATGCTACAGTATTTGTTGCAAATATCCTACCTAAGGTGCCATTTAGTGATTATGGGGTGTGCAAAATGTCATCCATCATTAATTGAATGGTTGGGGAGTCAGTCAATGAGTGAGACAGAAACAGGGCAAGATTAATATAGTGTTTTATATTTTTCTTTGCTTTTCAAGCTATTTGCAATGATGTCCTTTTGTTAGACTACTAAATATTTAACTGATTTTGTGTTGTTTTCATATGGTTACTATGGCAGTCATTTCCAGACCAGTAGTGCTGTGCCAAGGTCTGAGTACATATGCTTTCCAATTATTATTAAAATTAGAAAGCTAAGAGTAAGAAAGTTACGCCCACCTAATGCAATCACATGATAGAGTCACATGCTGCCATAAAGATTTAGAGAAAATGTAATCCTCGATAAAGTCTCACTGTACAAAATTTCTGTGCTCAGCCACTTCTTTAATTATTGGTTGAACAGATTGTGTGATTAGATATATATTATACTCTTAAATGGTTCAGATTCTTAAAATACTGCAAGACAAGTAAAAAGACACATTACGAATATAATATTACTGAATGGTGTAATTATACCTAGAGGTCAAACAGGGATGAATATCAGTAAATGTTCTGCACTTCCAACAAGGTTTAAATAAAGCACTGCGTATCTTGACAGCGCTATATAAATAAATGATGATGATGATAACTAAGCCCTGAACTGTATCCATTATATCTGGATTCTGTTGAATACTGAATCCTCCATAAAATAATTTGCATATTCAAACTAATTTTTGTTTTGCATCATTGTAAAAAAAAAAGGCTGCTATTAGTTGTCAAGTGGTTTAACCGTTTGCACGAAAGCGACTGTAAAATAAACCGCACTGACACTTAAAGGGATGCCAGCTGTCGCGTAACTAGATATTACTGGGCCCCACAGCAAATTATTTTTCAGGACCCCAAAATGTCTCTAGAGGTTGACTTGTTTTATCAATATTTATTGAAATTGTATATGAATTAGGGCCACATGGGGCCCGTATACCGACTGGGCCCCCTGCAGTCGCAGGGTCTGCTTCCTCTGTAGTTACGCCCCTGGATGCCAGTAATGTAAGCACAGCTCTTTACTATGAGATTATTAAAATTGTACTTAGTTCAAGTAAGAGATGAGCTAATTTGCCCCATTTCTTTGGAAAATAACAAAACCGAGGGAAACTTTGAAAATTTGTGAACCAAATTGAAATCAATGGAGTTTTCACACTGATTTTTTTCTACTGCATCTTTTTAGCACAAAAAATATTGACTTCTATGGGCGATTTTTTACGCGACAATCTTTTTTAAACAGCAACGTTTCCCCCCCCCCCCAGAATGTAATGAAGTCTATGGGTATTTTTCATGGAGTCTTGTTTTCCATGCAAAATGCATTGGGGTCAATGGGTGTTTCGTTTTTCCAAAGTTAAATTTTTTCACAATTTCCTAAAAATATTCACCTATGACCTAATTCAAAATTTCACTGTGAATTCATACCTTGTGAAAATTCAAGGGGAATGATGGGGACGTAGGTCAGTACATTTTTAAAATGGAAACCTTTTGTTACTTTTAGGGTCATTTTAGGGGCCTTTAGGGCATATCATTGCACTTTTAAAGGATGCTGTTTACCTATCATGATTATATATGAGCGAGATAAATGATCCTGGATACCACAGTGTAACATGTGCACAGTACAGGGTATTTCCTCCATCAGGTATTTAATAAGAAACAGGTGCACAAAGGGAAATGTTGGGCAAAGTAATTCTGACACAAAGGGACACGGTTTATGATTTGAAGAATCCCTACAGAATGGTTGTGGCAAAACACATTTTCTTTTCCTTTGATAACTGCAATGTTTTTCACATGAGAAGGAAATATGACTCTATTCTGACTGATCTCTTTACCTTAACTCTTTTCTTTATGGAGCCCTAATGGCTTGCAACATTTTTAAAAGAGGCACACGTTCCAGGAACAGAATAAACTAATTACAACTGTGTGCATGTTATTTCAGATATATAGCATGTCACTAATGTTATGCAACTAGTAAAATTCGAATTCACTATTTCGTACTAAATTTGTAATAATAGGAAGGAAACAAAGTCAATAAGTAAGAATCCCTTTAACTGCTGTTTCGCAATGATTCTGTTATACAGTTCTAATCAGAAATAAATGACTCCAGCACTTCATCTCAAGGGCCACAGATTATTAGATTGGATTATTCCCACTGCATATATTTTGACCCCTGCAGTCAGGGCTGCCATCGGGAGGGCAGACAGGGTACTGTTGTCCTGATCCTGGTAAAATCTTGGTGAAGGCCTGGTCAGGCTGCAAAAGTTACTTATATTGTATAAATTGCAAATAAATGTATGTCAAAAGTTATGTAATTTATGTAACTTCTACAAAAACAGCCTAGGAACTTTATAACTTGTGTATCAAGCAAAACTAAATGCAAAAAGGCTTGGCAGTAGCAGGCAGGGGCAAACTCACTGACCACCAATGAATTAAAAGACAAGGTAAACATGACTGACCCCCAATTAAAATACTGACTTCCAATTTACCAAGTTACACCACTGCTCATCTCTATCTTTATTAGTAAAAAAGTGCATACAAATACAAATCCATCTTGAAAAAAAGGTTTGAATAATGATCCTTCCCTTCTTCTACTAGAAAATCATGTAAACATTTTCCAGATAAGGAATCTTTCCTTAATTTGGATCTCCATACATTAACTTTTCTAAAAATCATTAAAACATCAAATAAACCCAATAGTCTGCTTTTTGCTTCCAATAAGGATTAATTATATCTTAGTTTGGATCAAGTACAAGATACTGTTTTATTAATACAGAGAAAAAGGAATATTTTTTAGAAATTTGGATTATTTGGATAAAATGGAGTCTCTGGAGATGACCTTTCATCATTTGGAGCTTTCTGGATAACGAGTTTCTGGATAACGGAGCAGACCCTGTGGCTTCAGGGGGGCCCAGGAGGCATAGGGGCCCCACAATGCCCTACTTCATGTACAGTTTCAATAAATATTGGTAAAACAGGACAACCTCTAGACATTTTAGGGGCCTGAAAAATAACTTGCTGTGGGGCCCAGTAATATCTAGTTACACCACTGGTCATAATAATCAATGGTCATAATATGATGTGGTCACAATTCATGTGAGTTGGCTGCCACTGACTCATCAGATCATTTATATCACAAATGACCTATTAAAGAATCTTCTAAGAATAGTATATATATATATATATATATATATATATATATGTAAAGAGAGAGAGAGAGAGAGAGAGAGAGAGAGAGAGAGAGAGAGAGAGAGAGAGAGAGAGAGAGAGAGAGATTCCAATAATTCACGCACTTGGGGTAGGACAATAGAGGATCTTTTTTGTGTTTATTTTGCTTCATTGGGCATTTCAAATATTAAGTGGCCACGTCCAGCAATTTCACAAACATCACTAATAAAGACATATATATGACCTATCTGTACCTGCCATATTTAAATTGACGTAAGCGTAAGTATGTCAACAAAGTTTTGCTAGGAAGAAAGTAAAAGGCAAAAATTCACACTTTAGTAAATTTGCCCCATTGTATCTTCAGCAGTTTGCTGTCCAACCTGTCTATTCTATATCCTCAAGGCACACAAAGGGGTGTTAATTTAGAAGTTTTTAATTTAGAAGTGCTTTATTTTATTATTACATATTTTTTTTCTATTCTAAGGATCAAGAGTTTTGTTAGGTATATGGGGTACTTTAACTTGAGAATCCTAGAGATGTTCACACCTATAATCACAATAAGATGGTGCAGGTGTAAGTTTGCCATTCACACAATATAAGCATATTTTTACCCACTTTGGCCAACCAAAGGCTGAACCAAACAAGTTCATCCAATCACTTGGGTCAAAGACTGGATAATAATCAGGGGCGTAACTATAGAGGAAGCAGACCCTGCGCCTGCAGGGGGGCCCAGGAGGTATAGGGGCCCCATGAGGCCCTTATTCATATACAGTTTCAATAAAACAAGTCAACTGCTAAAAATTTTGGGGGCCTGAAAAATAATTTGCTGTGGGGCCCAGTAATATCTAGTTACGCCACTGATAATAATACCGATTTATGGAGACCCAGTGGGGGTGGGCACATCAACAGGTCATTTTCAAACATGACATTAGGGGGCAGATTTATTAAGGGTCAAATTAAAAATTCGAATTTGAAGTTTCAAATTTTTTATTGTCTCAACTGTCAAATTTGACTAGTGAATTATCGAAACTTGATTAGATTTTTTTTAAAAATTCGATTTTCGAGATTTATCAAACTCTGGCCCTTTAAGAATTCGAATTTGACTATTCACCACCTAAAACCTGCTGAATTCATGTATAAGTCAATGGGAGAGGTCCAGTGACCAACTTGAGTTTTTTTCAGAGAACAAACTCGATTCGAGTTTGTTCAAATTAGATTAGAATTCGATTGGAATTTGAGTTGAGTTTTTGGGTCGTTAAAATACATCCGAGTTTAAGATATTCAACTTTTTTTAATAGATAATCCCGCAATCGAATTTCAGGAAAATTTAATTTATTAGAGTTATAAAGAGACTCACATGAATTAAAAATTCGACTCTTGATAAATGTGCCTCCCCATATCTGGGTGATTTTCAGAAAGATACTGATTGGGCAGGCCATGAGTTTGCCCCCATAAACAGCCCAATAAGCAACCTATGTCATCTAGAAGGGTCAAGCCAACATAATATTGGCCTGTGTATCAGCTTTACATGAGGAATCAGGAGCATTTTCTTTTTACAATGTGACAGAGGGGTAGGGTAAAGGAATTTGTCCCCTCAACCCAGAGTCCTCAATCCTTGAGAAAACCTGACCTTGTTGGACAGAATTGTGTAAAGATGTCACAACAAACCATAGTATCAAGCTGTTTACCCTACCAAATGCTAATGCATAGTTGTATGGAAACTACTTAGGCTAAATACATATTGTGATTTAGTGATGAGCAAAAATTTGTGAAACTCATTTGTCACTAGGCGTTTTTTTTATGATCAACAATTTTTGATGCCTACAACAATTTTTCTTGCTCCAAATGATTTAAAGTCAACGAGTGATTTTTCTTTTGTCGACTTTTTTGTCCAAATGCATTAAAGTCGATGGGCGTTTTTTTCTTATGTCGACTTTTTTGTTGCAGCAAATTTTTACAAAGTAAATTTTTGCCTCAGTTTCGAGAAAAAATTCAGATGGCATAAAATTCGCTCATCACTATTGGGATTAAATATCTTGACAAAGAAGTTATCTGCAAATTTAGTTCTGGATTTCCTTTTAGACTTGAATGTAGATAAAACAGGAGATATGTTTTTCTCATCAAATTTAGAATTTAGGCCATTGTTCTTGGCCTGCTGTGTGTGGACATCTGCCTTGATCGGCAGACCTGCCTATTGGATTATAGTCCAGTGAGCCATGAAATATTAGGAATGGTTTTTTTTCCCCGTAATAATGAATCATTTTGCAAAGACAATATAAATGCTGGGATTTGAGAGTTAGCATGTTTGATTTTTGAATCTTAAGTGCTGATGTATAAAAAAGAACCACTCAAGTCTAATTTGTTCTACCTGCTTTCCTGCTGCAATTATACAATTTAAAAAATACAAATGCTTATTATTATTGTTATTATTAATAAAAGGCTAAATTTAGAGTAGAGCAAATTATAAAATAAATATGAAAAAATAACATCTGTAAGCTTTTCTAAGACTTCATATTTCTCTTGGGATCAGAATGTTTGTCCAAAGTCTCATTATATCACAGACATAATGTTCTGTTACTTATATGTTTTACAGTCTTCAAATTAGTCATCAGCCTCTGTAGAGTGGGGCGGAGTGTTTCTTTGATCGAAGTCTTACATCTGGTACAAGCAAATTTTTCAATTGGTAACATTTTGTGGTGCCTCATGAGAAAACAATAGTGGACATGTAGTTCAAATACAGCAGCACATGAGAAACGAAGCAAACTGATTGGTGCCAGATATCTTGATGATCAGTGCTGGAGAATTTCGACAGATGATTCTTATCTTATCTTGCCAACATATTCAAAGATAATATCAACCTTGTTTAGTGATGGGCGAAAATTCGCCGGCGTAAAAAAAAAATGGATGCTGGCGTCCAAATATCAGACGCCGGCATGAAAAACGAGATGCCAGCGCCGTTTTGCAGATTTTTCGCCGTTTCGTGAATTTCCCGTGAAATTCGCCCATCGCTAATCTTGTTAACATCCCACTTTTTCTAGTTGTTTCAATGGAGTCACGGAATCATGCAGTATAACAAACATGTCACCCAACAGTCAATATTGTGATGGTGACACCACGGAGAGGGCATAAATTTCCAAAATAGTGGCACCTCAGAGCACACATAGGGGGTTATTTACAAAACTCCTGTGAAATTTTTAAATAAAATTTAACGTTTAAACAATCACGAATTTTTCGGAATTTAATAAACCCCCGAGGGTGGAAAAGTCTGAATCTGAAAATCCGACCTGTTGAGGTTGCATATAAGTCAGCGGGAGAAGTTTTCAGATGAAAATTCCAGAAAAAACTTGAAAAACGGATGAAAAAATCATGAAAATTGGATAAAAATCTAAAAAAATCTTGAGAATCTGATTTTTCCCGCAAAGCAAATTTTCAGGAAAATGGAATAATAAATAAGCGTAAAAAAACCTGAGCGGATTTGATCGGAGTTTGTAGCAGAAAATATTGAGATAAATTAGGAGTTTGATAAATAACCTCCATAGATTTCAGTGTGGATAGGGAATGCACAGCTTTCTTAATATAAATAAATGAGATCATTAGTTAGCAGGATAATGATATATCAATATACAAAATTGGAATTGGAATGTTTAGATGGTCTTTTCAGGTCAAGCCAATATTGAATCAAAATGTATGACTGACAAGGTGGGACGTTGTCACCTAAACAACTTGATATCCCTGTTGTTATAAAATGTAACATTTATTGCCTTGTGTTAAAATAGCCTGTTCCTTAAAAACAAAGTCAAAATCAAGGGTGGAGGAGGGGGCAAAAACATTACAATGAGTTACTTAATAATCAGTATTAAATGCAAACAGACAATTAATGCCAAGCTCTCTGTATATTGTGTAAAAGAAGAAACACATATATAAATAGTAGATCACATACTTTTTCAAGTTACCATCAGTCTTCCATTTTAACTCTATAGATTTCTTTTCATTACTATAGTGCCATTTTGCATCACAAGAGTCAGCTCTTGTCAGCTTGATATATCCACCAATCGGGAAACAAATTTATTTGTAACTGGTAAAATTATTCATTGTGCCAAGTTTATTCTTAGAAAAGAGCATTAGTGACAAACTAGGCAATGGTCCCCATTTTTCACATCACCTCAACTGAGTTATAAGTTAAATATATATTTGCAAAAACCCTGGTATACCTTGAAGATACACGGGTAACCAAACTATCCCAGTATCCAGTGCACATAATACTTCACTCACCTACTATTCTGGTGGAACCATCAATCCTTTGATAGAGCTGTAAACAGCTTTAGTTTGTGCTGGAGGCAGTATACTACATTGGCTGGTAGATAATTTATGGTTTGGACAATATACATGTTCTTCTCAAATAGTTTCATGTTTACTAACTCCCTATATGTTGGGTACATATGATGACTCGGACACCATGGATATAGCGTCTCTGTTTCTGCAGTTCTGGTTCTTCACTTCTATATGATCACTTTTATGCTTATGTATCATGAGTATTGGTTTCAATGTTTTGTTCTATGTTCTGATAAGTTTAGTTTATAACATACATTTGTTACTCATGTTAACTTAAAGGAACAGTAACACCTAAAAATGAAAATGTTGCAAAGCAATGAAAATATAATGTTCTGTTCCCTGCACTAGTAAAATTGGTGTGTTTGCTTCAGAAAGCCTATTATATATAATAACAAGGTGCTGTGTAGCCATAGAGGCAGCATTCAAGGCTTAAGTTACATAGCAGATAACAGATGCACTCTGCACAATACCATTATATTTTATTACATAGCTCTTTGGTTATCTGTTAAGTAACCTGTGCCTTTTCTCCTTTTTCAGCTTAAATAGCTGCCCCCATGGCTACGCATCAGCTTGTTTATATAACAATATAGTTGTCTTTCTAAAGAAAACACTTAACTTTTTCCAATGCAGGGCAACAGTACTTTATACAATATTTTAAAATGCTTTAATTTTTTTGTGTTACTGTTCCTTTAAATATCTTTTTCATAGGTGCTATTACCTACTACTATTCCTTAGATAGTAATAAAAACATTTTTCTGGCTACTGTTCTTTGTAAAACAAATAACATACAGGGGCCTATTTATTAAAACTCATTTATTTCTGGTTGAGTGGAAAACGCAAATTTTAAGAGGAAAAACAAAACTTGAATTTTTAGAGATGTATTATACCCCAAAGCTGCTAAAAATCCAAATCCGAGAATACTCCAGCTAAGACATGTCGAGGTCATTTAGAAGTCAATGGCAGATGTCCCAATGATGTTTATTGACATCCTGATCCGCACTGGTTTTTGTCTGATAATCCAATAAAATCGAGTTGTTGCAGTGACAATTCAATAAAGTCGAGTTTTCTGAGTGTCAATTCGAAAAAGTTGCACGACTCGAATTGACACATGATTTTGCCATAACTTTTTTCGACTGACTTTTTCAAGCTGATTTTTTGATAGATGAGTTAAATTCATGGATGGGAGTTAGATCGACTTTGTTTTGATAAAAACATTAGATAAATGCAAGTTTTAATACCCCCCCACAGTTTTTATTAAGTATTAAGTAAATAGAGCTAATTAGGAAAATAAATAGAGAGGAAAAAGTGAAAAGAGAGTAAGAAGATCAGAATAAACAAGAAACAATATGAAGATTGAACAGTATAAGTTCATTGTATTGTTCTGATTGCTCCAGGAGAAGCCTCTCTGGGAGGATTTCTCTCCAGCTGTTTGTGTGCAATTTTAGTCTTGCATGCCATGCACAAAACATTTATTTCCTAAATGAGCCAGGTGATCTAGTGAGTAGTTGACCACACACATTCTATAGATTGGTCAAAACTCAACATCATGAAGCGCATGAAGAGCATACTACATTTTATTTCATTTAGTTATGCTGATGCAAAGATTTATGACTCAATATTTATGAAGATAACTCATGCTTTCTGTCTTCCTTCTCATAGTATTTTTAAGATTTTACGACTGGTCTTTGAAGTCCTGCCCTCTATAGTAAAACGTGCATGTGCAAAATTGAGTAAAAATATTATCCAACATGAACTTCCTCAATGGTATGTAAGTCATTACTCACAAAGACCTCCCAAGTGTTATTCTAAATGGTCGATGTTGCAGCCTGCCATAGCAAAAATGTTAATGAAACAAATACGCGAAAATGACCTCCTGCTCCAATCTATAACTTGTCCAAATGATAAATTGCACATGTATATATCATGCAGCTTAATAACTCAAACGATGGAAACATTTGTATTGGCCAACTGTGTCAAAGCCTTATGAAAATATGATGGCGGTGGAGGGTCTGCTGAATGAGTTGACCTAATGTGAAAATACTGTTATCAGTCAAAACGGGAATCTGTTTGCCGAAATAGATGTAGGAAATACACATACCGAATATAAATTCTCTTGTTCATCGCATTTAATTCTATTGCCGAGACATGACTCCCAACCTCCCTTTAGTATTGTAACCATGACATAACATACTTAACAAGGATCTAACTGTGTTCCCACTGTAACAGAACCAAAACACATGGCTTTTGACAAAACTTACAACACTCATGAGCTTGGACACGATACAGTCCCTAAACAACATGTGTTAACCACCCCATACAAGCCAACAGGCATAAAAAGCCCATCTTGACCTAGATTATCATGTATTAAAGCTGTAAATTTGTTTGTTAGCCAGTTGTTTAATCCGTTATGAAATCCTTTTTTTCACATAAGTATCCAGTGCAAAGTCTTTTTGTCTTTATTCCCAGATTGCCTCAGTTGGAGGTCAGAGGATTTTTTTGTGATGGCTGAAACACAGCTGTTGTTTTCCCAACAACTGGAAAGTGATATAGACAACATTTCGTATATAAGAAAAAAATGTTTCTTCTTCTCTTGAACATTTTGGAAATTAAAAATTAAGTTATTTTTTAGTTACAAAAAAAATAAAATGAATTGTATTGCGGTGCAATAGTGTTTCACATTATTTAGAGAGACCGGATTATAAATATTACTACCTATACATATATATTTTATTTACTTATATCAGTGGATGTGGGCCATACAGTGAGCCATGCTGCTAATGCTCACCAGTTTATCAATATTACACACCTTACATGTCATAAATCCATATTGTATACAGTGTCCCTTGCTCTAAATTAGATGAAGGTGGATTTACAGTACTAGAGTTTTCTGGCTTTGTCATTTACTATTAAAATAGTCAAATCTTGATACAGGAAACCTCCCCCCACAAAAAAAATACATATTACAGATGTGCCAGAAATATTGGTGCTTGATATACTTTTGTTAAAATAAAACAAAAGTGATACTTTTTATGCTTTATATTGATCATTGGGCTATGCATCATTTTGAGCTAATTTGGGCAATAAAAAATCCAAGGAATTTCTAAAATGTTTGAGATTTATGAGGGAAACCAACAGATATGTCATTAGGACACTTTAGTAAATACTTCCATGTCTAGGGACCACAGTTAATGGTGGACATGATGGGTCTTCATTTTCTGTCAAATGTAAGTGCAGGGATACATTTAATTCAGGCATTTTATTCTAATGCCACAACATATGTTGGTTGTAATTTTTCCTTAAACCTGCCCGTTAGTCTACTCCACACAAATGGATCTCCATGCATGTGGAGTAGACTAATGGGTAATTTACTTAATAATTCAATTTGAATACAGAACATCAAATACAGAATACAGGACATGAAGGGGGTTATTTATTAAGCTCTGAATACCAGAAATCCGAAAAATTCTGATTTTTCAGACCTTAAAAGAAACAAATCAGAATTTTCCGGGATTTATTAAAGTCCAATGGTATGAAAACTCTGATTCTGAAAACCCGGCATCTCAAAGCTCTCGGGGTATTGTAGTCAACGGGGAAGGTCCAATTGTGTGCGCTACTGTCAGTGCCAAAAAGTACTGCCAAAAAGTCAGAAAACTCTAGTGATATAAATACGGAGCTTGATAAATAATCCCCAAAATGTCACTTAAAGTGATACTGACAATTTCCTATAAAAATCGGTATGAGTGAAAAGAAGCTGCATGCTGAGCTTGGGGCAGCGCAATTCCTCCATAGGCTAATTACAAATGAAAACAGTACAGTGTGACTGAAACAACTCAGGAAGATGATTTAATGGTGTCGGAGGGTCTGCATTAATAAGGTTCGCAGGGCAGGGGGAGGCTTTGGGAAGGTTTTAGCTGCTTATATTTTGCGTGAAGCTTAATTTCACTGATACTTAACCATTCCGATTTTTATAGGAACTAGCGATGCACTGAATCCACTATTTTGGGTTTGGCCGAACCCCTGAATCCTTTATGGAAGATTCAGCCGAATACCGAACCGAATCCTAATTTGCATATGCAAATTAGGGGTGGGAAGGGGAAAACATTTTTTACTTCATTGTTTTGTGACAAAAAGTCATGTGATTTCCCTCCCCGCCCCTAATTTGCATTTGCAAATTGGGTTCGAATTTGGTTCAGCCGGGCAGAAGGAATTGGCCGAATCCGAATCCTGCTGAAAAAGGCCGAATCCCGAACCGAATCCTGGATTCGGTGCATCCCTAATAGGAATGTGTCAGTATCACTTTAAGCACTTCTTGTCTCTTAACCATAAAAATGAGAAATGGGTGGTACAGAGGTTACAACTGCTATTAAGGCTTCCACCTGAGAAAGCTCCATAGCTACGTAATGCAAAGGGTGAGTCCCCTAGATGGATAGAGGCTCAGGGATCAAGGATCTAGTGATAGTTGCAGGCATAGTTTTTAAGCATTGAGGGTGACAGCATCATTTTTCAACAAAGGTCCATGGCCACTGATCAAATATTGTCAACTTACTAAGTGCATGTAGTTTTCCCAATTTGTGTGGGTAGGCAGGGTCGGACTGGGGGGCCTGAGGCCCACCGGGGCTGCTGTCTCCGGGCCCCCCGCCCCACCGCGATGCACCGCAATTGTACATGTGTGTGTTTACTGGGGCTTTAATCTTCCATAATTCCGCATGCATGCGTACTGGGTTTTTACCACAATTGCACATGCATGCATAGTTTTTTTGCCGCGACTTGAACATCATTTTTGCAGGGAGCGGGGGCCCACCGGGTTTTTTCCTGGTGTCCTGCAGGCCCATTCTGACCCTGTGGGTAGGTATATTACAACCAAGCAATGTATGTCAGGCTTTCAGAATTTAAAACTTGTATGCCATTTTTATAATCCAGTGTTTATTTGAAAAGTCGCATAACAAGTGTTCAGGAAGGAAAAACATTAACATTATATATACATTGCTCAAATATGCCACCAGCACTCAATAAATCTAACCAAAACATGTGTAAGATTGATTTTGGTCTTCTTGTGAAATGGTTTGGCGAACTTGAATACAATATCCCCACAATATATTTCCATTTTCATGGTAAGTCTAGATCATCATTCATGTTTAGAAGCACCTGTTTAGTGACAGAGGAAAGAGCACAATGAATCCCATTTTTCAAAGGAATCATACGATGAGGCAGATGTTTGATGTCTAATTCTCCATTCTTCCTTAAACCGATTTGTATCTAAAACTGTAGTACTTATACCAAGTTTTGTGTAAACATTCCCTTTATCTCCTGGCACAAAAGGTCTCCTTTTTATGAGAGGGTCATTTTGATGTAATTTTTAAGGATTTTGCAGCCTCAATAAATTTATCAGTCCTTGCAAATGTCCATGATTTACACAAGAAGGCATCTCTAATAAATGGCCACATAAATTCTTGCAGGAGGCATTGCTTCATTTTACACCATGTAGTCATATATTGATCTGCCACCTGGCAGTGGTGTTTTTTTATGTGGGAACATTAAACTCATTTCAGTTGGAATGTGCAATGGTTTCTCAAGATGATGCACCTGATACTAAAAGACTGCTTAGAAGATAAATTGATCCCTTGGGAAACCGTCTGCTTTGTATTACAGCTTGGAGTTTTCTTTTTAGCTCCTGCTCACTTTTGACGAACTTATGCTTCACATTTGGAATCCTTCGTGACTTCAGCCAAATGAGTAGGGTCAGGAAGTCAAATGACTTCCTCAGATGCTTCTGCCATTACCAAAGAAGATGAGGAAGTTGTATTTAGGGAAGAAAGCAATGAAAGTACTAGTTACAACAGTGAATGGTAGTTGCATATTACTACTACTGATTTCAAAGTAATGTAGCAGGTTGTTTTTTTACTCCTTTCAAGCATGCAGCATTGCAAAGCTCAGCATCACCTTTAAGACAGCAAAATGCCTTGGCTTATTAAAGCTCTTGAGTACAGTGGATGTATGCAGTGTCTATGTGTGTGTATATAGATATGTTTCCAGAAGTATGGGTATTTATTTTATTTTTCTGTATTAAAAACATTTATCATGAACTAACTGGGTTGGGACCTCCAGAAGATAACAAGGAAATGTCATATTTTAGTCTAAGACCAGATTATCTTTATCTCACCATTGTTACCGAAAGATATTTGAATATTTGGAGCATTAGTTGTATTATTGTATATATATTTTCTTAAAAAAGGAACTGTTTCTCATACACTGCAATAAACATTGACATTATCATTTTTATTCAAACCAGATATGTGTAGAGCAGGCACTCAAAAAGGCAATCTTCCACCGGGCAGTAGAATAAGTAAAATATTTATTATGTCAAATCAGCGTAGCCTTACACGTTTCATGTTGCATACACTTAGGGGCACATTTACTTCGGGTCGAATATCAAGGGTTAATTAACCCTCAATATTCGACTGTTGAAGTTAAATCCTTCGACTTCGAATATCGAAGTCAAAGGATTTGGCGCAATTCGTTCGATCGAAAGATCGAAGGAATAATCTTTCGATCTAACAATTAAATCCTTCGAATCGAAAGGATTTTAATCCATCCATCGAACGATTTTCCTTCGATCACAAATTTGTTAGAAAGCATATGGGGACCTTCCCCATAGGCTAACATTGAGGTTTGGTAGGTTTTAGATGGTGAAGTAGGGGGTCGAAGTTTTTTTTAAAGAGACAGTACTTTGACTATCGAATGGTTGAATAGTCGATTTTTAGTTCGAATCATTTGAATCAAAGTCGTAGTCGAAGGTTGAAGTAGCCAATCTCGATGGTCGAAGTAGCCAAAAAAATACTTCGAAATTCGAAATATTTTATATTCTATACCTTCACTCGAGCTAAGTAAATGTGCCCCCTAGTCATAGGCGAACTACAAACTGTTCAGGGCAAAATCTTTAAACACAAATACACCAATCAGATAACACTTCCAATAAATCAATTAACAAATTACAGTTAAGAACATACAAAGGGATATAACCACACCCCATACTGTCTGATAGACCAACAGCAACAACAACAGTTGTTGTACCACTGTCTCATGATGAACATGGAAATAGATATATCTATGGATTGCACACTCAGAAAATTTATTATATCATATTATTAAAAACTTACAAACATCATAGAAAAACCCGACACGTTTCGACCACCACAGTGGTCTTCATCAGGGGAAAAAAACTCCTCAATATAAGAAAGATCAAAAAGGCAGGAAGATTGTATGTGTACATGCAGTTTAAATACCTTATGGCATGTTAAGCAGGCTCCCAAACAGACGATGCTCGGCGTGTGACATCATTTCCGCCCAATTACAGGTGAAAATAGGAAGTGTGCTCACTAAATCTCTATTTGGAACGCATATGCGTTCCACTCGAACATGCGCATGCGTATTCGCGCCCAGTCATAGGCGAAAATTCGCATGCGTTCCATTCAATCATGCGCATGCACATTAACGCATGATGAACATGGGTCTGTCATGGGGACATGGCTCAAAATATGAATCCATTGTCAGGTACATCCTTGACAAAGGCCCTAAGGTGGGCCGAAACGTTGGACACGCAAATTAAATACAATAAAATGTGACTTTATTCATCAGAACAAGTTGGAGTGCGGTTCTTTGTGGAAAAAAAATAAATATATATATATATTCAGGCATGTATTTAAAATGAACTCCTAGAACCTCGTGCTTTCTGTGTTTTCCAGACAAAGCCTTTTGGCTGCTAGACTGGCTTTGTAGTAATGAAATGCATACAGGGCTACCCTGAAAAATTCTATCACTTTGTTTACATGGATGGGTTTTTTTATTGCTAAATGTTAAACCAGATAATATAGGAAATATTTCATAAATATCGTTTACATGATTGCTTAAACAGAGGGGGGCATTCTAATCATTTACGGGACTTGACCTTGAACAATTATTAAAAAGATTCAGTGGAATCAGAGGACATATTAGGGCCTCATCCTGAACAGCTAAATGGCTAAAACTATTTTCCAATACCTATTAAAATCACAGCGAGGAATACTGTTTGTGGTAACCAGAGCGCTTGCTGGAAAAATACATACAATGATACATACAGTACATACAGAAACAGACTAATCTTACATGATTAAATCACAGGTACACTTAATGCTTTTAAAAGAAAAATATACACTAAGGGGCACATTTACTAAGGGTCGAATATCGAGGGTTAATTAACCCTCGATATTCGACCCTCGAAGTAAAGGAATATCGAAGTCGAAGGATTTACCACAAATATTGTACTTTGATCGATCGATCAAAGTAAACATCGTTCGATCGAATGAATAAATCCTTTGAATCGAACGATTCGAAGGATTTTAATCGATCGAACAATTTTCCTTCAATCAGAAATAGCTTACAAAACTTATGGTGAAGGTCCCCATAGGCTAACATCGTAGCTTGGTAAGTTCAAAGTGGCAAAGTAGGTAGTCGAAGTTTTTTTTAAAGAGACAGTACTTCGACTATCGAATGGTCGAATAGTCGAACGATTTTTAGTTCGAATCGTTCGAATCAAAGTCGTAGCCTATGCGATGGTCGAAGTACCAAAAAAAAAACGTTGAAATTCAAAGTTTTTTATATTCGAATCCTTCACTCGAGCCTAGTAAATGTGCCCCTACATGTACACTTAGCTTTTAAAAGAAAAATATAATTTTGCCTAATAAGTGGCGAAGTGGTTAATGCTAGCATCAATTCGCTAGCGTTACCGCCCGCAGGAACTTTTCTGATTTCCTAACGGGTGCAGGCGTCACTTTGATAGCAAAGGAGATAGATGCTTTGCACTGTAACGTGAATTTTTGGTCTGGTGAATGGACATAACTCCCCAAATTCACTAAGATGCGGATTTTACTGAACGTTACCTCAATACCACCAGACTTGCCTTCATCAGCTCATACCAGGCGAAGTGCAATGAAGTGCATAGGACTTCCTCAATTTTTAATGCAAAAATGTTCTTAGTCCCAAAAAATTATGGCTTCTTTTCCTTTTTTCATAGTGATAACCTGGAAAGGTCCGTAAAAATTTTTTTTATTTCACCCTCCATTTTCTAACATATAGAAAACATTAACTATACAGTAGGGCATTATAACAACTTTATTTTATTTATTAAGGTTCTTTGATTGCCAAAGTAACACTAGCGAAAATTCGCCAGTGTTCAGCGCCCTGGACGCAACTTCGTACTTTAGTGAATTAGTGTTGTCCTACGTCTGGTGAAGTGTTGCGATGGTGAATTTTCACCGGTTAGAGAATTTTCCCCATTTTTCAAAATTTTTCTCGGTTTTGTGAATTTTTCAAGAGTTTTGCGAATTTCTTGGCAAAGCAAAACAGGACAGATTCGACCATCACTAGTCAAAAGCAGCAGGGTAGCAAGGTGATTGCTATTACATTTACTAAAATCTATGTGCAATGGCAATTACTACTTGAGAAACCGTTGTGTCCAAGTCAATCAGTAGATTACCATCAGGATGTCAAGTTTTCCTAAGCTAGGCAAATATAGCGACTGATTTAAATGTTGAGCCTCTAAAATGTAGGCACGGAAAAACAAACAGTAGGGTAGGTGTTCCACAGCTCATAGGTCCCAAAAGCCACATTCTAAATGTTAAAATAGATCTCTTAGATTGTAAGCTATTAGGGGCAGGGTCCTCTTTACTCCTTGTATTGGTTGTTTTTTGTATGTCATCTGTATGTTCAATTTAGACACCCATTAATGTACAGTGTTACAGAATATGTTGCCACTTTATAAATCCATGTTTATAATAATGATAATAAGTATGCTTCAAACCAAGAAGATAAAGTGATGCAGAGCTCACAAGGACACAAAATGGACATAAAGCATAGAAAGTTTAGTGAGGAACCTGCCTGCATCTCTATTTACTATAGTAATGAGTAAATCACTCTTTCTAGATTTCTTCAAAATAGTCTATTTGATCGTTTGAAAAGTTTTTTTGTAGATTTTGCTAAAATGGGGGTTCATAAATGAAAATGGACAGGGGGGGAGAGTGAAAAAATATATTACCAAAAGTGTTAAAATATATATAGAAAGTATACTGTGCCTTCATCTAATTAGAGCAGTTGTATACTGCATGAAGTTATGTCAATAAATTGAAAAGACGTTTTCCTTTTATTTAACTGGATTAACTTTGAGTGGGGGAAAAATACACATTCAATATTACAATTATACTCAACCAGTAAATAACAACAAGTGTATAGTAGCCCTTCTTTGATATAAAACAGGGCCCAGATGTGGCCCTCGAAAAGGATTTTATGCCCCCCAGTGTGCTCAAAGGATCCATGGATTACACTGTATATCATTTTAATACAATCTGGCCCTTTAAACATGCTATATTAGAAAAATCAGCCCACGACATCTAATAAGTTGTACAGCTCTACTCTAAAAGACTATTTTCTTTTAAATAAAAGAGTGTATAGATTATTTATACAGTATGTTTTACATTAAAACATACAATTCTATAGTTTATGTAAATAAAATAGATAAAAAGGAGAATAGCCTTACATTACAATAAAAACTGAAATGACTTAAGGAGATAGGTAAAATGTTGAATATAACCAAACACCACTGGAAACGTGGCATACTTGAGATGGGAACAACAGACCCAATGGTAACTGCTAGTGAAATTCACTAACAGAGGGGCCATAGAAATAAGCAAGCAACGGAAATTTAAAGGTGAGGAGAATGGAATTACAGCAGAATTAGCATACAAAGAATCTGACCAAAAGAAACAGAAACATGCTTTGAGAGGGTGGGGAATTATTGTAGCATGTTGTAACCCATCCTTGGGTACACTATGTTGATTTTATTTAGCTCATAAAAATCTCATGCTGGAAAAATGTAGACATAATGGCCAGTGCAAACAACTGCTGTCACTGCTTTGTTTATAGAACATGCCAAGGCTAGAGAGATGACAGAAAATCTGAAATATCTATTGCCTATTTAAAAAAATCTAAACAATTTACGGTCAAAAGTTTTCATATGAATATTTGCAGCACAAGATTGTACATTTTTGAGATTTAGAAGATGACTGTTTACAGAATTTCAGAAAGTTACCTGTATAAAGGACTTCGGAATAGAAGTATTTTCATTTTGTTACCGTATTCAACCTGTCAAGAAATAGGGAATTAGTGAGCATCGTTGTCTCGTAACTTCTCTTTCAAAGGGGAAAGTTAACTTTGACTTTTAGCACCTACAGATAATCAGACCTCGTTCTGTACTTGCTTCCTGCTATTGGGCTGCTTTCCTCCCACTGCTTAAGCAGGTGCAATACATGAGACATTTCTTTGATTTTCCTATTTAAAAAGGTTTTTGGAGCAGAAAATGCAGTCTAAAAGGTGTGGAAAGGCAAACAACCCTTTATGGACAACATTATGCAAGTATGATTTAAGAAGTAATGTCTAGCTTAATATAGAGTAGTAGGCTAATTTACATTTTTATGATAAATAATGTTCATAATGTTAAATATAATAAAAGTAAAAAAAATTAAATAATAATATATAAAATAAGGTAGAGCAGTATTTGGAAAAAGTGGTATTTTTTTTAAATAAAGGATTTATAGTTTTTTTTCTAAGTTCATGGAGGACAGTTCATTCATTTCCCAATCCGGAACTACAATTTTTATTGTTCCACATTTGGAACAGGGGGAAGAATCTTGTTAGCCTAATGTGACATTGTTTGTAGTCTAGATAAACAGACATTTTGGAACTGAAAGAGTAGGGCCATTGACTCCGACTGCTGTTTTGCTGAAAAATGTTGACACTCTTTATCAATAATAAGTTCCAGATCTGTCAAACTTTTACTTTTTCTGCTGTGTGGCACTTATTTTTATTAGCAAAAAAGTAGGGCACACATTGTAACTTATATGAAATATATAACTGTATGAGAATTGGAACAAATATATTTATTACATGAACTTGAAAGCAATATACTGTATATAGTTTGAAGCCTATTCATCACCCAGTATAAGAGTACTCATTATGCCATTTGCTGCCACTAGATACTATAGTACAGTGATCCCCAACATTTTTTGCTAGTGAGCCACATTCAAATGTAAAAAAAAGTTGGAAATCAACACAAGTATGACTTCCTGGGGGTGCCAATTATGGACTGTGATTGACTTTTGGTAGCCCCATTGTGAACTGCCAGCATACAGGAATCTCTGTTTGGCAGTACATATGTTTTTTATGCAACCAAAACTTGCCTCCAAACCAGGCATTTAAAAATAAGCCCCTGCTTTGAGACCACTGGGAGCAACATCCAATGGATTGTGAGCAACATGTTATTCACTAGCCTGTGGTTGGGAATCTGTTGTGTTCACAGTGGAAGTTGTGCAGGACTCACTGGTTATGCTTAACAACTGATTTATTAGAGCACCAACATGGCTAACTTTGTTCATGCATTCAAGAAAGAAGTATGTCAAACCATAGAGTACAAAAGAGAAAAACAAGCTAGAAAAACACATCAACTAGCAGAGAGGATAAATAGCACTGAAAGAACATTTTGACCAGCAGCTCCCTCTAATGGTACACAACACTCCTCCCCCCTAGCTGACGTAATCGTTCATCCACCTTGGAGGCACCCTGTTGCGCTGTGGCCTTTCATAACCAGAAGTCTGAACACAAGGGGCATTCTGGAAGGAGTTATCACAGTTCTCTATAGGAGCAGAGTCACTCTCTGATGAAGTATTGGTTTCATTAGTTCCTTAGCTGCATGGGGCTACCACTTCGTCTGGAAGTGAGCCCCTGGGAACCATAGTGGGGCACTCCATGCTGTCCATTGAGGTAATGTCATTTGGCAGAACACGCCTCCGCAACTGATCCACATGACGGTGCCAATCTTGCCCATTCTCGCAATGTACCTTGTATGACACGGGTCCAGTAACTTCAGTTATTACTGCAGGGACCCACTTTGGACCAGCCCCATAATTCCTGGCATGTACTGGATCATCAGGAGAAAATGTACGCAAAGTCTTAGAGGACAGGGCTGAATCCAGGCTCTGCTGCTGTTTTCCTCAGTTAGGTCTGGATTAAGACGATCAAGACAAGTTTTAAGGCACCGTCCCACAAGAAGCTCAGCAGGACTGACACCTGTGGTTGGACATGGGGTAACATGCTGAGAGCGTGCAAGAAATTGTGCAAGTCTTGTTGACCAGTCCCCATTTGTAATCCTTCTAAGTGCATCCTTTGTGGTTTGCACCATTCTTTCAGCTTGTCCATTTCCTTGAGGTCGACATGGTGCAATAGTTACTGCCCTAATTACATTGTTTTTCGTAAAGGTCTTAAACACTTCAGAAGTAAAAGCAGTTCCATTGTCCGATACAATAACATCTGGTATTCCATGTGTTGCAAACAACTAACGAAGGGTTGAAATTGTTACCGCTGATGTCTGGGATGACACTGGAATTACCTCTAACCATTTTGAGAAAGAGTCGACCACTACAAGAAAGTTCTTCCCCTGGAATGGTCTAGCAAAATCAATATGAAGTCTAGACCAAGGCTTTTTTGTAATTTCCCAAGTTAAACTGGTGCTGCAGGGAGGCTGTGACAAGAGTTCTGGCAAGTGTCACACAGATGTACAGCCTCTTCTATATCTGTGTCAATTCTCGGCCACCAGACATAACTCCTTGCAAGAGCTTTCATGCGCACAATTCCTGGATGGGCTGCATGAAGCATGTCAAGCACAGTTTTGCACCCTCTTTGAGGGATGACTACTCTGCTTCCCCATAATAAACACCCTTTATGTGCAGACAGTTCATGCTAACAGCTTGAATATGGTCTGAACTCTTCAAACAACTTTTCATTTGGCCATCCCCTCCACACCCATTTGAGGACACGAGAAAGAATTGGATCCTTTGTAGTGATGGGCGAATTTATTCGCCAGGCGCGAATTCGCTGCGAATTTGCGCGATTCGCCGCCAGCGAATAAATTCGCGAAACTCCCGCGTCAAATTTTTTTTTCGAAAAACGGCGTCAAAAACGGGCGCCGGCGTCGGAAAAACGGGCGCCGGCGTCAAAAACGGGCGCCGGGGTCAAAAACGAGACGCCAGCGCCGTTTCGCGAATTTTTCGCCGTTTCGCGAATTTCGCGCGAAATTCGCGAATTTTTCGGCGAAGCGAAACGGCGCAAATTCGCCCATCACTAATCCTTTGCAGTCATATGAGCAATCTCAGTAGCTTTCAGTGGGGAATCAGGTAGAGATTCCAGCATTAGTACTTCAAGTAAAGGAGGTAGTGAGCAGTCTGAAATTTGAACAAGAAAGCGATTCAGAGCATCAGCATTTAAGATTGATTTCCCAGGTTTGTAAACAAGGGTGTAATCATAAGCACTTAGCATAATACTCCATCTGAGCATTTGAGGTGACATAACATTCAGAGTAGGAACATCTTTTGAGAGCAAACCCAACAATGGCTTGTGGTCCATGTGGATTTCAAATGCATGTCCATAGAGGTAGCTATGACAGCTAATGCTGCTTTATCAATTTGTGCATAGTCCCTCTCTACTCATGCTATGGTCCTAGAGTAGTAAGCAACTGGTGCCTCTTTACCATTTGGGAAGATGTGACTAAGAACAGCACCAACACCATAAGGAGATGCATCAGTAGTAAGAATTAATGGCTGATCTTCATCATAATGAACAAGAAGAGAGTCAGATGTCAGCAGCTGTTTAACTTTGCGAAAGGCCTCTGAATGTTTGGGAGTGCAGTTCCATGGAGCCCATTTGTCAAGTAAGTGGTGAAGAGGCTCTGCCACCGTTGCCTTGTGAGCAAGGAAGCTGTGGTAGAAATTGAGCAATCCAAGGAATGCTTGAAGCTCTTTTTTATATTTTGGTTCAGGTGCATCATGAATAGCTTTCACTTTATTTTTCGTAGGACGAATGCCTGAAGCATCTATACGGTAACCCAAGAAGTTTACACTGGGAGCTCCAATCTCGAATGCCTGATGAATCAAAACAAGATAGCACTTTTCTAAGGCGGTCAAACAATATACTTTCAGTTGCTCCCATTAGTAGAACATCATCAAAATATGGTACAACACTAGGAATGTTGGATAGCATGGTTTCCATAAAGTGCTGAAATATCCCTGGTGAAGTGGAAATTCCAAACTGGAGGCGCTTAACCAAACTGGAGGCCCTTAACCCTGAATGCACCCCGATGGGTGATAATAGTCTGGGCATCTGCAGAAGCTTCATCCACCAACAACTGTTGCTATGCCTGAGCAAGGTCAAGTTTTTAAAAAACCTTGCCACCTGCTAGTGTGGATAATAGTTGATTGACGACAGGCACGGCATATGGATGTTGTTTAAGAGCTTTATTCACTGTGCATTTATAGTCTCCACAGATTCTCAAATCACCAATAGGCTTAAGAACTGGCATGATTGGGGTTGCCCATTGTGTGTGTGTTACTGGCTCAAGGACCCCTTGTGCGGAGAGACGTTCAGCTTCAATTTTTGGACATAAAGCATATGGAACAGATCTGGCTTTCATATGTATAGGTGAAATTGCAGGGTCTAATCTAAGTGACACAGGTGGACCCTTATAAGTGCCCAGTTCATCTGAAAAAACCTGTGGAAATTCCTCAAAGACCTTCTTTAGAGATCCCCCAGTGACAACATGGATACCTTGGATGCTGATTTCTAATGGAGAAAACCAGTTCCTTCCCAAAAAGCTTTTTTGAGTACCTTTGGCAATTATTAGTGGTAACATCCCACTGAATATGTTGTACTGAACACTGACATCACATCTGCCAAGAAGTTCAACAGACTGTCCATTATAGTCACGGAGTGTGCAACCATGGTTTGATAATATGGGAGGATTGTGCGGGAACAGTTTAGCAAATAATTCTGAACTTATTATAGTAAATGCAGCCCCTGAGTCAATCTCCATTTCACACCGATGGCCATGTATAAAAACATTAGCAGTAATTTCAGAGTATTCAGGGCCCTTGCTGTTGACATGTTGGATGTGCTATAGCTGTTTAACTTCTGTTGCCATAGCTGCTCCATTATTTGCTGGGAATTTCTTTTATGAAACTGTGCATAATCATTTGGCTTTTCCTGATTAATCCTTGCTTTGCAAACACGTATAACATGGTCTTTTTGCAGTAATGACAGGTAGCATTCCTAAGAGGACATGCAGAGTGCCTATGCTGACCACTACATCCTATACAAGGTGAAAATGATGATGCACCTTTTGCAAAATAGTCTTTTGGTTTGCTGTTTAGCAAATGAATGTCATCTCCCTGATTGGAGATTATGGTGTGAACACTGGTTGTGGTGGAATGAATTCCCTTAGTATGTAAAAGTGCTGATTCTGCTGCCAAGGCCTTGTCCTGCGCAGCTGCAAGGGTTAATGTAGGCTCAGCTAAAAGCCGGCGCTGTAAGGCCTCATTCTGTATACCACAGACTAATCGGTCTCACAGCATGTCATTTAGGAACCTCTGAACTGTCAGTGCTCTGCTAAGTGCCTTAATTCTGCAATATAGGTAGAAATTGTTTCATCTGATCTTTGATTTCATTTGTGAAGGTGAAATCTCTGTATAACAGATGGAGTTGGAGAAAAATGTGCCTTTAGCATTGCTAGCAAATCCTCATAAGTCTTTGTTTTAGGAGAGGCAGGTGCAGTGAGTAAGCGAATAACTGCAAATGTTTTGGGGCAACAGACAGTCAGCAGCACTGCCCTTCTCTGCTCAGGGTTATCTATAGTGTTTGCTTCTAGAAAGTAGGAAAGTCTCTCTGCATATGAGTCACAAGAAGCAGGGTCACTTACATCAAATTCCTCAATGTGTCCCAGGGCAGCCATCTCTACAGTGGATTTGTAGTTTGTCCTCTGAGAGGTTCCCACACAGCAGAATTGTAATCCTCGTCGCCACAAAAAGGTGTTGTGTTCACAGTGGAAGTTGTGCAGGACTCACTGGTTATGCTTTACAACTGGTTTGTTAGAGCTCCAACATGGCTAACTTTGTACATGCATTCAAGAAGGAAGTATGTCAAACCATAGAGCACAAAAGAGAAAAACAAGCTAGAAAAACAGAGCAGAGAGAATACATAGCATTGAAAGAACATTTTGACCAGCAGCTCCCTCTAGTGGTACACAACAGGATCTGTGAAAAGAATACCTGGTGATCTATCGGGTGTGCAACTGGGACGCCCACTGCACCCAAGGCGAGGATGCCCGCCATGTTCTTCTTCTTCCTGTGTGCTGATGCATGCTCCTCCACGTTCTGTATAGAATGTCGCACGCGCTTTGCACATGACATCATCGCACATGGGCGCAAAATTCAAATATTAAAGGCCCCATACTTAGTAACTCATTGCCCAATGTGACTCTTGCCTGTGCCTTGACCATTCTATCGGGTCCTGTGTTATATCTGCTATATTGTGTACCGACCTGGCCTGTGACCTTGACCACGCTCCTACCTCTCGATTTTGTACTTCCTGATTTGTTATTGACTCAGCCTGTTCTTTGATCAAGCTCCTATTCACCGTTCCTGCATGTATGGTTCCCTTGCTTGCTCAGAACTTTCTCCTTGTTCCTCTCACATTAAGACCTGGTGGCAACTGAGTATCGAATAGATAGATAGATAGATAGATAGATAGATAGATAGATAGATAGATAGATAGATAGATAGATAGAAATGTTTACATATTTAGTCCTGTGACTAATCTGTAATACTTTCTTATGTGTGTATATATCTGCATTGCCACAGGTTTAGTTTTACTTTATGTAGTTATGCCAATTAGTACCGAATATAAAGGTACACTACAAATTACAAACCATTACTACATAAATTACTCAAAGTAATAAGGCAGAAAATGAATCTGATTATATGACTGAAAAAGAGGAATGTAGAATTGAATACTCTACTTATCCTCAGTAAACTCATCATATATCGCTTGTTTGGTATATGTTACCATTTCCATGCTTTTAGGACCCAACAAAAATTGCATTGCTATTCCTTCAAGGCATTTGAACTTTAGCTAGACATTTATATGTATACCTGTAACAAGTAGAAATGAACGTTAGACATTTAACCTTGGCAGAGGAACTATTTAAAAAACAATCCTCTTAAGTGTATTTGTCATTCAACATAATATCTTTTCTATCTTCTAAACTGGTTTCTGTTTACTGTTTATGAGCCACTTAAAAGAGTTGGTATCCCAAATTTATTGAACAACATAAAATGGTACAAATATTTATAGGGAACTAGATAGATGACTTAAAGGAACGCTCAAACTAGCTGAAGGCCATCTCTGGTAGTTCTGACCAGCTTCAACAAAGCAATAACAGTATTTACTAAACAGTGATAATATCTTTGCAGTATGAGCAATATCATATGGAGATTCAGATGTCTGTAAACTGTTTCTGTTTGCATGACAGAAGGTCATAAAATGTTCCTTTACTGCAGCTGGCAATCACAAGGTCCCACAATGAAATGTCATCACATATGGCAAAGCTCTACAAACCAAGTACACTGGGTTTTCAAGAAGGTGACACTTAACAAAATAGAACACAAACAAAAAAATTGCTTCCAGTTACACTACACGAAGCAGGCTTTGTCTGTCTTTGAAAGCCAGCCTCTTACCTACTCTTTGTGAAGATATCACAAAAGGCAAAGCAGCTGGTTTTAGGGGGTGAGGACATGTGGCTGATATCCTGTGTTTTATAAGAACTTAATATTACTTTACCCTTTTGCTGTATTGAGCTGTTTTTAATATTTAGAATTTTATTGGTGCAAGGCATGGTTTTTGTTCTGGTAACTCACATGCTTTTGGTGCCATTGTTTGAATGATTGAAATCTTTTTACAAAATGGTTCTTGTTAAAAAGCTGTATGGTTACTGGCCTTGTTTAGATTTTACCCATTTTATTATTGTTTTTTAATTTTAAGTTTCATGTTCAGCAATATATTTTATTGAATTACTTATCCATAAAGGTATTCAGTTAAATATAATATAGTAAATTCTCCCTAAATACAGATGTGGATGTTTGGTATCTCTTACAGAAAAAATATATACTGTTGGACCATGAAGAAATGGGGGAGTGATTTTTTTTAACATAGCTCATAGTTGTCATAGTTTAACCCATTATTTCTGTGACTTGGAATAACCAATGGAGAAGTTCCCTGAACAATCCAAGTAGGCTTATCGCTGCAAAGAAAAGCACAATATGGGGCTATGCAGAGGCTAAGGAAAGAAAATAATAAATACTATAGAGTCCATTTGAATCCTTTGATTTCAGTGTAAGTTTCCTCTCAGTACTACTATGTTGCAATGGATTAACTAATATTCATGCACTACACAGTTTCTGGTATCTATAGAATACGTTGCTCCAGGAAAATCTTGGAGCAGAACAGAAATGAACAGGACATGGAAAGAAAACAAGCAACACATGCAAAATTATTCTTCAAGTTTGGGGTCAGTCAGCACCAGCTTATTAAGTGGCCCTATTACTTTGCCAAAACCTTGTATAAAATGCGTGAATCTTGAATTATTCTGCAAAAATCTATTTTAGACACAACTGTAGTGTTTAGCCAATATGTCCATGGGTTCACAAAAAATAGTAGCAAAAAATGACTTATGATGGTGTGGTACTATATCGGGTCTGGATACGCATTACCCAGAATTAATGGAGACCCTTTTATTGGGTCATTAATGGCAATTTAGTCTTGTGCTAGGCAAAGTTATAATCCCAACAAAGACATTTAAGTTATACTGTATGTAAAAACAGTGCTGTTCAACTATTTCCATACAGGAGCCCAATAATTAAATAGACTACATGTTTTGGGCCATATTTTATTAAAATTATGATGTTATACAAGGAGGTCAGTAAAGATTTTTAGTGTTCTTTAGGTCTTAAAATGATCACATCTGAATCATGGGCCTCCAGATGGAAAGCCTGCGCTTTACAATATGTATACCAGTTTTCTCCTTTAAAGCTGGTATTTTTGCAAGAAACTTTGCCATGTGCTACATTTCCCCGCTTTTCAAGTATACCACAATGTGATTCTGCTCCTCACTTTAGACACTGGAGGTGTGAAAAAGCAGGATTATCGTGCTGTTATGCAAAGTCCTGATTGAGAGTTCATTGTCAATACCTGCAACTCCATTAGTATACAGTATAAAAAGGTTCTTAAATAATAAATGTTATTCTATTCAGAAATGAAGGCTAATGTGTGTTGTTAAACATTGTGTAAGGTGTCAATTGCACAAATCCTTTGTTAACAGAAAAGGCAAACAAGGGTTTAAACTCTCAAAAGAACAAAACATATTTACACTCAAAACAAAGGCACCTACTGCAGACACATTCTACCAACTGCATAGCAAAGTATTATTAATTTAGAGTAATTTACAATTAGAATTATTTTTTCTTTTTTTTTATATTATTTCAAAACTGAGCTATCTCAATTATGGTTAGATGAGCTGACAGTGCTGATTATTCTTGGAACCTAAATTCGAAGGAAAACGTTTTTTATTCTATTACATTGAATGATATATTAAATGAAATATTCATATCACACTGATTTTTTATTTTATCAGGTCCGCACAAATAAATGTTATTATAGCATGTTTACATTGTCTAGATTCTCAAGGAAGTTTTGTTGATAGAATCATTAATAGAATTAATTCATTAATCCATTAGACAGCTGAGAGTTGGGTATGGGATTGAAAGGGCATTAAACCAAAGACAAAAATGTTCTCATCTGGACGTAGGTCCACCACGTATGCAGGTTTATACCTTCCTATGAGCACTGGAAAAACATATACAAATATGATATTTATAACAGTGAGATATTGATAGAGCAATGGGGTGAATGGTGTCCTCTATTTGGTCCCATGTATTGTAATCCATAGCGGTAGTTAAGTCATTAGGGGTCATTTACTTATCTCACATTTCCCCACAGACATTTGTTTTGGAAATTTACATTTGTTAAATGTGCTTGTATGCCCTGCCTGTGTTTCAGTGGTAACTTCCTTTCATAGGACCAACAGTATTTACAGCTACAGCTTGTTGCCTTTTATACAATTATATCTGCCAGTCTCTATGCAAATGCACATATATAAAACAAGTTCAGCTGCAAGAGAAAAGAGGGTTCATTTATCATTCCCCCAGTAGCAGTAAGGGGTGCAAAATTGCACCCCTTAGGGTCTATTACACTTAACAGCTGCACTTGGGGCAATTAATGCAACTTGGGGATATTTTTCTTATTATTCTTATTTTTGCTGCTGACACTAAATTGTGCAAAGCCAAACTAAAAGCTAAAGTTTCATGCAGAATTGGCGATTTGGTTAAACTAGATAACTGGGAAACACTTTACTGAGCAGTATACACCACCCTGCTAAATTAAGAGCAGAAATATAGCTCATAAAGGGGCAGATTTACTAAGCTCGAGTGAGTTCGAATTTCAAAGTAATTTTTGGGTACCATCGACTTTGATTCGAACGATTCAAACTAAAAATCGTTCGACTATTCGACCATTCAATAGTCGAAGAACTGTCTCTTTAAAAATCCTTCGAATTCAATACTTCTCCAAGTTAAACCTACCGAATTGCATTATAAGCCTATGGGGACCTTCTACAAGCTATATCCTTGAAGGATTTCAATTCGATGGTCGAATTCAAGAGTTTTAACCCCTCAAAATTCGACCCTTGATAAATCTGCCCCTTAATGTAGCAGAGTGAACTTGGTCCAATGAACAGAAGAAGTAAGTGGCTGATGGAAGGATGGCAAAGGTTCTCCTTCCTCAGATGACAAAATTTCTAGTAATGCTCCTCCTGGGTAGGACAAGATTACATTACAGGCATATTTAACATAAAACTATAATACTGAGATAAGCACCAACTGGTTAATCTGGTAGATATATATATATATATATATATATATATATATATATATATATATATATATATATATATATATATATATATATATATATATATATATAAAATTATGATTAAAAAAATAGATTAAAAAGACAAACCTAAATGCATTATCTGTCCAAGGACTAGTGAGAAGCAGAAACCTAAGAACATTTCATCCTCATACTGACTATGTGTATTATTGTGGTTAAAGAATTGCAGGAAATTTATTGCATCTGCTTGGTCCTAAGCAATTCAGCAAGGTTTAAATGCAACTGCAAGCATCCTTTCTGTGAGAAATGAAGAAGGAGACCTCTTACCTCCATAGTTTTTTTTTTTATAGAGGGGCATGAATACAATACACCAAACAGAACAAGGCAGAAAATAAGCCTTTATAATGAAATGTAGTAGAGGGGGGTGGTGAAAAATTACTCCTTTCTTCTATGCTCTAGTAATATCCTAGCAATCTGGGGATTTCTCTGTAATAAATATGTATTTAGAGAAACATATTTTCAAGGATATATCTTCTGTTTTTACTTGGTATGACCTCAGTCATGAAATACAAGTATATTTGTGTGTACACTGTAAACACTGTGTGAGTAAAGATTGTAATTTCGCATAAAATCCATAGTAGAATGTGTTAGTGAAGTGAAACATGTGATTTGAAATTTAACTTACATATAAATAATGGATTTCATTTAGCTATATTAAATAATTTGCTGCAGCAATGAACAATTAATAACAATTAGGTGAAAAAAACATTGTTTTCTTTGTTTCATTACTGCTAAAAACCAGCAACAACATTATAGCCTAATTTTAATTGCACTTTGTAGCTCCAGCCAAAGCTTTGCTGGCTGTGTGCTAATAACCAAAGAGCAGATCACTGACAAATATGTGTGTAGATCTCAACAGCAATAAGCATCTATAACAGATATCTTGACCAGATAATACAAAGCTCTCAAGCCTTCCATGAATAAGGTCCAGGTCCACATGGTAAATGACTGGAACACTTCTTGCCATTGTGAGTGACCCGGTAACTAGAATGCTTTTCATTGGAGAAAATGGAATAGAAAAGTAAGTCATTCAAAAAGTTCAAATGCAAATTCTCATCCTAATTCATTCTTAGGTCATTCTTTGCCTTTGAGTGGCTCCACGCAATTCAACTTATATCATGGCCATGCAATTCAGAATTATTTACTGATGCAATTAATTCTTTAGAGGAATGAAATCTGGTGGGACACTGAAATCAGAATTCTGATGGATATTGTGTTTATAACATGTACAATGGAAATTGCCAATGACTACAGAACTCCTATTGGGGGTTTTTTTCTGATTATCGATCCAAAGCCAAACATTTAGTAACAACAAGATGTTGTGTTTGGGACATTCAATTCTTTAAACTTTGACTGTAATAGACAGATTGGAAGATGAAACTCAATGTCGCCATCTTCAGGGAAGAACTTAAAATTGCAGCAAATTAATTGATGTTCTTTCCATGATGGTCCCAGTCTTGTGAACAGTATATAGGACTTACCTGGTGCAGGGATTAACAAAATATGACCAAATAAATATAATGAAATTTCTCTATAAAACAGAACACATGCATTACTGCAAACATTATTTTTAATGGGTAGAACAAAATCATCAGGAGCTATATGCACAAATCAAATCTGCTGAGCTGCACAAAAGATCATTTGCTGCTCATTCTACAGTAATAGTTACCAGTGTGCAAATATTCCCAGGTTGGCATTTCATTTGTGTGAGTGTCAACTCTCTTTCATGCAACTCCCTTGAATGCAGTACTTATCAGATGTATCACTTCAAATGCCAGAATGTTTATTGTAGTGTCTTGTGTGACCATCAGACTGACTTATATCAGTTCTGTATCAGTTCTGTATTTATTCCATTTGCATGGCATGCTGGGTACAGCTTGGACTATTTCTTCGCAGAGTAGATCAATTTACTTATGTTCAGATTTCAAGGGTATGATTAAGACCCGAGCATCAGCAGGCTCAATGAGCAGATGTTATGAGGAACTGGCTAGACACCAAGTATGAAATTGTTAAGCCAGTAACACCAAGACAGCTGGTTGCCCTCCACGATGCTTGCCACCATGATAAAGACATATTCTGCATAGAGTTGGAAACAGGCCTTTATTGTAAAATGCTAGGGTGGCCTTTCAAGCTCCTTGGATGCACCTGCTTTTATAAGTGGCAACATTTGGAACACTGTAACAGTTACAGTAAATTCTGGGGGGTTGTATCAAATGTTGTTTTAGTTCATGCAAAAATGTGATCATGGATGGAATTATGCACACTGAGCTTTTACTGCTCACTTCAAGCAATCTCACATTTAATTAAAGGGCACAGATCCAGTGGTATTCCAACTGACACATTATGTTCAGTGAGATGTGATGATAGCTGTAGTTCAGCATGTCCTTGAAAGCCACTTGTGTTATGTACCAGTAACCAATCAGATCTTACACTATATACTATATCAATGTATGCTTCTCAGGGTAGACCTGCAGTAAAATAATTTCCATACATTAATGTAGAAAAGTAAAACAAATTCTTAGAAAGTTACTTCTACTATATATAGCAACAGCTATGTGACAACGAAGCAGGTTGAGGCCTGTTTATAGCAACCCTAGCAAACAAGGTCAGCTCAGTTTAGAAGACATGTTTCTATCCAACCCAGTGGACAAAGTATAAAACTGCGCTGGTCTTATTCAATAGACCCACATCCTACTTATTTGCTCTACATTCAGCCCACACTTGACACGTATACCACATATCCCCCAACCACCTGCAACCTACTACTGATGCGCAGGTCGACAATAGTTCAACCTGTTCCCACCCTCTCCCAATCCACACCGGACCCAAACCTACTTGGCACTATTTTTAGGCAGGTGCATTGCCATGAGCATTGGCCTGGCCCACACATCACTAAACCCCACGATGCTGCTGCCAGCTGAATAGCGGAAAGGTACTAGGAAGAAGCTGAATTCTCTGAAAACCTCTGCCACACACAAATAGAAATATGCCATTGTCCCCATTATGTAATCATCTTGTTTACTAAAGCTACTCATTTTGTTAGCAAAATTAAATATTCAATCTTCCCACTAAAGCTGCCCACTGAAGGCTACTTCTGAAACATAAAACAAAGATTTTGATTAGTAAGGTGCAAAGTAGGGTACAAGTCACCTCTAGCAACATCAGCATTTACAGGTCACATGTTTGCAAGCAAACTGATAAGTTGCAATGGGTTAATGCACCTGGGCAAACTTTGCCCCTTTTTATTACATATGCCCATTTATCTTGAATTGGAAGCTGCTTGTTACATTCCTAAATACCAGTCTAAATGCCTGTGAAAATCTTCTACTATATTGAAAACTCTGAATGAAAGATTAGATGAACTTAAAATAATAACAAACCATTCCTCAAGATCAGTCATCGTCAAGTCACACATCTAAATTTCCTCAAACAAGCCATACCACCTCATGAAACCTGAGCTTTTTACTTTTTCAAGCAAAATTCCAGTATTAGTCACGGTATGTCCTCGCATACTGTATCTGTCCCTTAGTTAACAGCAGTTTTCTGCTTTGTCGGGAACAAAATGAGATGATTAAAATAGTTAGGTGCAGTTGCTGTTGTTAAACAGAATCAAAAAGAGAAAAAGTAGGAAGAAATACTAGCTTATTGGGTTGACAGAAACCACATTTAAAAAAGAAAACAGACAATGAAGACACTGTTACAGTTAGTGGATGCCTTTCATCACCCACTGAAAAGAGAATTATTAAAGAGAAAATATTGTATAGTGGGTTACCTTTTGAAAACTTTCTTACCCCCACCATGACCAAATTCACTCGTACAGAATTGCTTGTTTTAGCTTGTTCAATGGCCAAAGAAATGTACCTATGTGTGCCATAATGACTGTGTGGCAGGTGAGAGTGACTAATGATCAAGGCAGCTCAAACTTTACTTCCTCATACACATCCGCCGTGTTGGATCTCACCTGCACTAATAACAACAGTATCTCATCTGACAATCTATAAACGCACCAGCAGCACATTTAGCTACAAATGAGAAGGCTTCTTTGTAATGCTAATGTAAATCTTGTTTCAAAGCATAATGATTATTGTTAGTAGGCAATCCATGTACATGTTCGCCATTCTCTATGTGCAGGAGGCTACAAAAAAAACGCATTGTAACACTTGCATAAAGTTCGACCCAAGTTGAAATATGAGACTTTTTAAAACTTTTTAAAACTTAAAGAAATTGCATTATAGTTGAATGGTGGAAAATGCAGTGATTTTATTTTAACGGTTCTAGAGGCTGCACCTAGGACAATCCTCTTTTCACATGGGTAGTACTTTTAGTTAAACAGGCAACATATAAGTTGGATGACCATTTAGAATCCAACAACTCAAGGGTTTATGTTTTAATAATAAACAGCTCCCCACAGACCTTGTGAATCAAAATATTTTTGATTTTTTTTAAATTTGTACATAGACTTAGTACAGGGCACCAAGGCCATAATGCTACAATTACACAGAAAATTCTTTGTTCATTTAACAGAAATCATGGTGCCTACAATGTGCATTATTTGAATGTTGATAGACCGAGTTGCATCTCTGTGGGATGATTACTGTCATACTGTCACATATATATATATATATATATATATATATATATATATATATATATATATATATATATATATATATATATACATGTAGAACAGGACAGCTCCCACCTTCAGCTAAAGCTACCTCGTAGCTGCCCCTGTGCCCGGAGTAGAATATTGATACAAAAAGAACAAAAAACCAGCACCAGGGGTCTTTGCAGTGAAAAAAACTTGTATTATCACATTAGTATGTACAACCGACGTTTCGGTCCCTCTTGGGACCTTTATGTAACCTTGATAAAGGTCCCAAGAGGGACCGAAACGTCGGTTGTACATACTAATGTGATAATACAAGTTTTTTTCACTGCAAAGACCCCTGGTGCTGGTTTTTTGTTCTTTATATATATATATATATATATATATATATATATATATATATATATATATATATATATATATATATATATATATATATATATATATATATATATATATATATATATATATATATATATATATATATAGTCACACCAAACATCAGCACTCACTACAGTTCAAACTGAGTCCCGGGTTCTTCTTCTCGTGGAGGAATATGTGAAGACTGAATAAATCCACTTATGATTATTTCTGTGAGTGTCCAGTGTTTTTAACTATATATATATATATATAAACCTCCTATTTTTCTTCAAAATTATTTTGTTGCTGTAATTTCTTGGTGTGCCGTCTTCTTGCATTGCTTATCTTTATTTTTTAGACTGGCGCCAAAGTTTTCATTTTTGGCTATAGGTGTGCATTCCGTATTTTCTCTCTCTCTCTCTCTCTCTCTCTCTCTCTCTCTCTCTCTCTCTCTCTCTCTCTCTCTCTCTCTCTCTCTCTCTCTCTCTCTCTCTCTCTCTCTCTCTCTCTCTCTCTCTCTCTCTCTCTCTCTCTCTCTCTCTATATATATGTGTAGCGCTATAGTAAACTGACTTGTGCCAGGGCAGTTTTAGCTACTTTCCTTTGTGGGCTGAGACCACAGATGAGCTCACTTTCTCAGGGGCAAGCCCTCGCAACGCGGTGGAGGCAGGGTGTAGTGTAACTGTAATTGGGTGCGATAGCACAATGATGGGCGCCAGTAGTTCTTTAACGGTTGAACATAGAACTGTATTTATTGAACAATAGCACATAGATCATTCAGCACATTGATCCACAATGGAGCATAGAACATACACAGCAGCATAAAGGAAGCATATACTCACAGCACGTATAGGCTGAATCCCCACAGGCTAGGGAATATACAGCAGAGAGTAAGTTGACAGCATGTGATGGGTATTGCCCAGTTTTCAGGATATCTTAAAGTGGCAGACTAGGGGAACTCCTGACATCCCTATCTCAACACTTGGTTCCTTACTCTGGGTCAGTAATACCCTGGGATCTTAATCCCTCTAATCTACTCGGCGGAGCCTTGAGCTGCTCAACTAAATAACCTCTCTATCACTCCTAGAGTGATCTATAATTGAGTATAGCTGTCTAATTACTAGGGCCAAGGCGCCTAGGGTCGACACTACCCATTCCCTTCCAGCCTGCTTGGTTGGGCTAAAGCAATGGACCAAGAACTCATGGTTCCTAAACCTTTTATACTCTGGCACAGTGCCATCTGGTGTACACTGTGAGAACTACAGGGGTTACATAAGCACAAGGTCCTCCATAAGGACCCCTATATATATATATATATATATATATATATATATATATATATATATATATATATATATATATACCTTCCTGAAGACGGCATGAGTGTAGGTGCCGAAACGTTGAAAATAAATTATTTTTATTTTTCACTGATCAAGTCCTTGGTGTTCGGTTTTCGACCTGTTAAGCAGAAAGTTCAGGACCTGGGGTATTCTGGATAAGGAATCTTTTATGGATCTCCATACCTTAAATTTACTGAAAACTCATTTAAACATTAAATAAACCCAATAGGCTGGTTTTGCTTCCAATAAGGAATAATTATATCTTAGGAACTGTTTGGTTATTGCAGAGAAGATGAAATCATTTTTAAAATTTTGAATTGTTTTCTTAAAATGGAGTCTATGGGAGATGGCCTTCCTGTAATTTGTAAGTATCTGGATAAAGGGTTTCCAGATCCCAAATATTCTGCATACCAGATGGTGTAAAAATATATATAAATATTCTGCATGTCACATTCAAACTCATAGATTATGTTTATTTAATTGATACTTAAAGCAAATACAAATGATATTTATGTTTCCTGCCATTAAATTCATTTCACCACTCTACCTCATTCTTGTGCATTATTGCCAAATGTTAACAGAGAAATATTTTTAACACATTCATTTTATTAGAAACTTGTCTGCTCAATGGGAAACTACAAGCTACATATATCTCTAAAACCCATTCCTTTGTGATTTCCCTAATGTGCAATATCTTGTGTCTTTTCAGCTGATACTAAAGGTATAAGTCTATTTATCGTAATGCTTTTATCTCTGCGTGTGACAGAACACTGACGTGTCATGGTGAAAGGAAAAGGTCAGCACATGTTATAAATTGGAGTGGGAAGTTTTGTATTTCAATTTTTTACTTGTTGTTAAAAACATGGTGCTTTTCTATTCCATTTTGAGTAAATGATTTTTACCACATTTGATTTATATATAGGCAGCACTTTGTAGAGTGTGCTTTTCTGTTTGTGGGATCAGATTGAAAGTGTTATTTGGTGCAGAACATCTCTGAGTGCTACTGCTAAGGCATGTGTACTCTTCTGTTTTCTCCAATAACCCCAAAAGTTCGGGATTTTGCCTTTGACACCCCATTCCATTGGCAGGTTGGTGGGCAAATATGTGGAAATATGTGTATCTTGTCCCATCTGGCTAAAAAAAGGAGTCATGAAACAATTTCATCTGAAAAACTTGTACTAGGGAAAGTTGGCGGTGTCCACAGAAATCTTGCAGCTGGGAGCCCCATTCAAAATGGTTTTACGTTCACATCAACCAAAGGTTATTAATTTTGTTTGGTTGGGTTTGCAAAACACTTTTACATTTTGATTTACAAAGAGGCTATACATTAATATAACAGATATATATTTCCAACCAGAGAGAGGCACAAAAAGCTGTAAAAAGTCATAATGGCAAATATTCGCATGGCTGTATGGATGGATTTTAGCAAGATGCACATAACAATTTGTATCTATTCCTTAAACAATTTGTGAAACAATTTGTATCTATTCCTTAAACATGTGGCACCAAATGGTTTCATAATGTATGCTTTGCTTTTTCTTTGCATATATATATATATATATATATATATTTATTTATCTCCTTGAATATTGAAAATAATATAATGAATGTAGATTTGCAAATAAATTCATACTGATCTAAATAAAAAAAAAAAGAAAAGTTATACAGATATGGAATCTTTTTTTCAGAATGATAGGGACCTGGGGTTTTCCAGATAACAGATCTTTCCATAATTTGGTCCTTCTTACCTTAAGTCTACTAGAAAATCATTTAAACCTTATACACAATAGGCTGGTTCTGCTTCCAACAAGGATTAAACATACCTTGGTGTGGATCAAGTACAAGGTACTGGGAAAGGAAATCATTCATAAAAATGTAGATTATTCGGATAAAATGAAGTCTATGGGAGATGGCCTTATAATGTGTTTCTGGATAACAGATCCCATGCCTGTATAGCAGAATCTAATTCAATAAGTCTAGTGCCAATAATATATAAACACAAAAGGGCTCATTTACCACCAGAAGTGCAAGCACATCTAAGCTCAGATGGGTGATGGAAGATGTCCTCATATTGCAGCTATTTGTAAACGATGTGCCGTACATTTCTTTCTGTATTGTTGCTGTTGTTTGTTACAAAAATTAAGTCAGCCTATTGATACAAGGTATCTCTGTGTGCCGGGCCCCTCCAAATATTTTTTGCTGGGGGACACGTCACACTCTAGTTACACCATTGTCAATATCGTTCTTTTTTGAGGTAACATGAACTTGCCTAGCTAGTAGCAGAGCAAACACAGCAGCATGGTCTCTCTTAATTTCTACCTTCTGCATTAGACTTTATAAGCCAGTGACAAGTTATTCTCTACCTGCGAAAATATACCAGTATAATAAACGTTGGGAGAAATAGGGAGCTAGTTAGGGCTGAATCTGCTCCAACATATTGTTGCATATCTAAAGGAGACTGACACAAATGTTGAGATGTTGATTTCAGTAATATGTGGAGCCTTTGCATAATTTTCCACTGAACATGGCAGAATAGTTGGCTTTCACTGCAGAATGCAGAATCTATTTAAAAATATGAATGAAATACATCAATATGATGTCTCATTCACCAAGCAGATAACAATGATAATACAGTTCCAGTAAGATTAATATGCAGCACAAGTTATGAAAACTGCAAAAACTGAAACCATATTGCATGTATGCTTCTTCTAAAATGTAATTTTGATGAGGAAGTTCCCCTTCAAAGAGAAGACAAAAGACAACTGACAGCAAATCTTAACCTAATATCATATCAATCTTCAAGTCTCAGATCAAATAAAATGCTAAGCTTATTCTTCATAAATGCAAAGTTTGGCCCACTATCAAAGAAGGCAGTAGGCAAAGGTAAATTGAGAGTCATCTTGTGAGTTCCTGCTTATTGAGTTCAAATATGTAATACACAAAAGTATTTGTACACCTTCATGACAGCCCTAGTCTTCCAGATTATAATAACAGACTATTATCATCAATTCAAGGAGAGGGGGGGAAATGAAAGGATTGAGAGTTAAGCACACTTGTCATGTCTCAGTTAAGAACCTCATTCCAACTCATCTCTTCTTATTACATCTTACCAAAAAAAAAGGTTTCCTATGAAAGCTGGTTGATGTATTAACTGTGAGAGGGTTATATAAAAAAATGCCCTTGTAGAATGCTTATATGCTGATATATTCTGATAAAGTGTTTTTTCATTCTGACTTGGCAATACACATGGCACAATATATTTCAAACATAATTCTTGTGATGTTCATCAGATTCACTAGGGCTTAAGGGGAAACTCTCACAGTAAAAATGTTTCCCTCACTGAACGTATGGTCAATATTATTTTGTAAAAAATGTCCTTCGCAAGTGCTATGACACCTGCACTGGGAGGGAGCTTCCAGTGAGTGCAGCCATGTTGGGGAACATCCATGTGCATAATAAGCAAGTACCCCTCATCACATGCATGTACATAATGAATGAGCTGGGGGCACTCGCTCGTTATGTGTATGTGTGCGCCCCAACATGGCCACCTGCCATATACTTTTGGCCAACAGACAGCCCTTTTTTTTGTACCAATGGTCAGTGTCTATAGTTGTTTTAATACCCCGAAGAAAATGTCATTAAAACGCCAACTTATTTCTACTGGGTCATAGAATATGTAGGACATAATCCTGTGTTTAACACTTAAGAATGGTATTAATGCAATCAAAGCCTAATCATTATATGATATTTGCAAAAATATAGTAAAAGTTTCAAAAAGGTTATATTAACATATATTGTTTCCAACTCCCTTGTATCTATCTATATCCCTTTTAAGAGGGTTGTTCACCTTTGACTTTTTGTAGAATAAGGAGACTGATATTCTGAGAGAATTTACAATTGGTTTTAATTTTTTTATTATTTGTTTTTGAGTTATTTAGCTTTTTATTCAGCAGCTCTCCAGTCTGCATAGTCAGCAATCTGATTGCTAGTGTCCAAATTATCCTAGCAACCATGTATTGATCTGAATAAGAGAAATATGAACAGGAAAGGGCCTGAACAGAGGAGATGAATAATAAAAAGTAACAATAACAATAAATTGTAGCTTTACAGAGCATTTGTTTTTTAGATGGTGTAAGTGACCCCGTATTTGAAAGCTGGAAAGAGTCAAAAGAAGAAGACAAATAAATACAACTATACAAAGTAAATAATTAAGACAAATTGAAAAGTTGCTTAGAATTGGTCATTCTATAGCATACTAAAAGTGAACCACCCCTATAATACAGGACACTACTGTATCTTGCCGGCCCTTCCTAGTGACTGGCATTATTTGAAGGCTATGATTATTATCCATAAGTACCCCCAAGTCCTTTTCAATCAAGGATATGTAGGGACCATAGGGTTAATTACCTACAATCTAAAACCACATGTCTGGAAATCCCCTGCTTGGACTTGAGCTACAGGGTTTAATAGAGTTTTGGCAGGGGCAGGAGCCCTGGTGCCTGTGCAGCATGGCAGATGTCACTAGGTGTCGCTGCTGCACCACTTTACTATAAATAGGAGAGCCATGTGCTCAGACAGCTATTACTGTCTTACTGCTGGATACTACTTCACTGAGGAGAGAGTGATTTCAGCCATCAAGATGTAGAGGCAGGAGGCCTCTGAGTCTGGGGTGTGGCAGCCCCATGCCTGGGAGCTAGACCAGGAGGGTCTAGAGCTCCTGATTCCCAAATATGGACTCGGAATGCTCGCGCTATAGACAGTGCTGGGAGCTGCAGTTCAGCTACAGATTTAGCAACAGTGTGCTAGCGCTATGGACAGTGCTGGTAGCTATGTTTGGAGGATAAAGCAAGCTGCATGTGCTTTATGGAATGGATTTCATCGCTGTGGATGCCTACTCCAGCTCTGAATGAACCTACCCATTCTGAGTGAATCCGCAGGGTAAGTTGAGCCCAGGGAAGGGTAGAAAAAGAGAGGATCCAGCATGTTTTCCATTTGTGACACAGGCTTTGTTGATGCCTGCCACGTGGGAGTAAGTACCTGGTCCAGTGAGGAGAGGTATGTGGGTACTAGCGCTACCTGGGACCAATTGTGCTCATTGGGGATAAGGGACTGAGACTCTGTATCTGCCAATGGAGCAGTGCAGGACTTTGCCTGGTAGGGAAGCGTGAGGACTGGATTGTTACAGGGTTCCCAGGGTAGTGTGTCATGCTATTTGAATGCATAATTGTACTATGACAGTTTTACTTACCCTGTACTTTCGTTATTACAAAGCTGATATTTTTATAAAACAAAGTGTCTGTTGAATGTTTTTCCTAATGGGGCCATCCACAGGTATATTCCCAGATCCCATTAGGTGGAGGCATTGCAAGAGAAGAATTTCCCAGTACCCTTTCACCTTGCAAAGGGGACTCAGGATCTGCACTGGTGTTTGGTAAGAATGTACAACCTTGGCACCAGGGGGGTCACCAAGAGGGTGTTACAGATATATGAATACAAATAAACTTTGTTCTTAAATATGATGCATTAACCCAAGGCCTAATAAGTATAAGGCACCATCAAAAGTAGCAGCTAGCTCTTCAGTTAAAAAAGTTTAATCTGATAAAACCAGCTAAACCCTGGTATACATTCCATACAGTGACAAACAATGCTAGGGTAGATTTTATCTTTTTCTCCCCTATTTTTACAGTTGACTTAAAATAACCTAAGCATCTAAATGAGTCACAGTAGTTAACCACAAAGCGCTGGAAATATCAAGGGCAGAAAAGATTTATTTACAGACAAAGAATATCTGACAATTAATAGATGTTCTCATAAAACAGGCAGCATGCTGATGCAGTAAAAAGGCCTTATTGGGCAAAATGACAACGTGATAACTAATGGAAGTTACTGGAGAGAGTGTTCAAAATGTTCTAACAACAACATGCTGTATTTTCTGGCTCTCGGACATTGCAGAATTTGGTTTTATGATCCCTGTGAAACATTACAGTTTTTGCAGATTACGCCATTTTAGAATTCTATTACGTGTGCAAAAATTGTTCAAAGCAGTCAGAAAAATCACAACGCTTAGATTCCTGTTGTGTGTCTTCTTGCTTTTGAGGCAGGAGGAGTAATGTCCAAAAATAGACTTAATTTAGTATATGTTAAGAAGGCCTGTACCGATGAAACCAGCAGCTATTACCTTAACCATCCCTAAATACAAGCTATCAAATACAAAAATGTGCTTAGCCAATTTCTGGTATTTGATGTCACAAATATGAGTATGGCACATACTGGAAGAAAGTATGTTTGCCATGCCAGTGATGATATGGGGACATTTACATACAGAATATTTTTATTCAAATGGTAGTCCAACATCATAACGGTCTTTCCCTTTTAAACACTACCCAAACATTAATGGTATTATCAAGGGTGCTACTGCCATTGGACAAGTTAAGAATCTTGTCTCAGGTGGCAGCGCCTTTCAGATTACATGGGGTGGCAATAAGTGACTCCTGGTAACTTTGAGAAAAGAAATTCTGGTTATTAAACCGGAATTCTACCTCTTCTATTGCAGGAGTGCCACAGTGCTACGCAATATGTTGGCGCTATATAAATACATGTTAATAATAATAATAATATTGTGCCCCGAAACGCTCCTGTATTTGCTGGAGATAAAGGACCCAAACTTTTTTGTTCTGTTTCATGAGGGATTCATTTTTTAGAGGGGTTTATAGATATTAAGGGGGATGTAATAATGTAACAAAAGGGCAAAGGTGAATCTATTCATTGTTCTAAAAAGCCAACAAAACCCATTTATTAAATTTCTGCCATATCTGAAGGACAAAGAGGAACACCTATTGACTGAGATTTGCTGAAAATGTGTATGATTATACAGTACTTTGTTTATCTTCAATACAAATACCTTTTAGTGAGCCCAAAGAGTCAAAACTCTTTACTGCTATGTTCCTAGTTTTAATTGTAGTATTTATCTTACAGTTCTGATGACTAAATGCTAATCTGAAAGGAAAAGCTAAAAGGCCATGGATAGGAGGCCTGTTCATACATGCAAAGCTTCAGGGTTAAAAAGCTACCACACATCTGTGTTTATAATGACAAATAGCACTTAATCTTCCAACCTGAGCTTAACTTGCCAAATAAAGTATGACAAACAGAATAGAAGGAGCGGTCTTCTTCAATACATTTTGTATACAAAACACTTTTAAGCAAACCATTAAGATGGCCAATCTGTCAGTTATTTTTTCCTTCCTAAAGCTGAAGAGAATCAGTACAATATACAGGTAATTGTACATGTCAGTGAGTAAACATCTCTCTAGCTATGACAGCAAGTTATGACATAAGTGCAACTGTTAAAAGACAGATTTCAGTGCAATAAAGGAAGATGAATGAAGATTTTGACATGTATTTTATACGCAAGCCAACAACAATTCCGACCACAGAAATGCCTCAGGAAAATGATGTGGATAGATTGAAAGGGAAGGTTTTTTATTTCTAGAAGGTTAACATATCTTTGTATAAACATAGCAGATCGCAGTGGAATTTGTTCAGATGTTGACCTTGTAAACAGCATCAGCGATTCATATTGTAACAGTGAGCTAATCACCTATGCTTGGGTGATTAATCTATCCAACAAAAAACATGAGTTCATCCTTTATCCCCACTTATGAGAGTATTAAAGCTTTTTTACATCTTGTTACTTTTGAGCATGAGCTTTAATTCAAATGAATGTGCTTGCAGGCAGTTCTTAGCCACGCCCACTATTGCCATTCTGCAAGTGCAAGCTGTTTACAAAAATATGTCTAAGAGATATGTATGTGAACATAGCCAGTTTAGGTATGTTACAAGACAGTTTAGAGATATTGCTTAAATAAGGAAAAAATTTTCATTCTAAAGGCTTCTGTTCGATGCTGATCTACCATTTTCATTATGCCAGCTGTAGCTAAACAGGGTTGTAGAGTCGTATAGATGGATGACCATAGGCAGGCAGAGGAAAGGAAGCAGAGGTGTTGCTGCCATGAGGTGAGTTGAGAAACTTACTGCAAGTTACCAGGGGAGGCATTTCAGCTCTTCTAGTGCAGAGAATGTTATTGCACTCTCTGGACTAGAAATGTGGCCTCCCATGACCAGCTCCAGTAGAAAAAACTAAAGCACAGAGGAATGAGGGGGGAGGCATCCAAAAGACCACCTCAGGGCACCACCTACACCAAAACACCCCAAAACAAGCAAGGAAGAGGAAATACATGTGTGGGAAGGAGGTGCACTCTGTGGAGGGGGCTGAAAGGAGGGGTTTGTTACATGTAGGAGGGCCTCCGTGGCTGTCGTGGTTGGCCCTCTAGGTGGCAGGCATGGTGGAGGGCATGGGGAATCTAGTAAAAGTTGTTAATGGAACAAATGGTGTTACTATGACCTTAACAAATTGTCAGCTTTACCTTAAAGCTGAGCTTCTAAACGTGATATGACATGTATATTTTTCATTTCGAATTTCATGGCTATTGAAATTGCATGTGTTTTTAATCAGCAGCTGCGGAATTCAGTTTTCATTTTGAAACATTTCCTGATTACCTTTTGTGAAGCCTCCTTTAAATGGTGCCCATCCACTCCTAAACTGCACAAAGACACACATTCAGTGTTGATTAATTTAAAGGTTGACAAGGGATTAAACAAAAATGTTCTCTCATACTAAATTTGTTTTTTATTTTAGCTACAGTACTCCTTACATACCCTATTTAATGTTCATTGGACACATTAAAAAAAGCATCTGTTATTATGACTAAGTCCAGATGCACTAAACATGTTGCTTCCTCCAGCCTGTAAATTGCTTTGATGATTTTATATATATTAAGTTTTGCAAGACAAGGGAAGTTTATTTTTTATTTTATTCTTCTCCTAAAGAGATTATGCCTCCTAATTGTCTGACATATTTATTCTACTCTGGGGTGTAAGCCTTACATTCCAAATAATATATTTTTTTTACTATTTGTCCCTCCTGAATTATATTGTTGACATTTAAGTAGTTTTAAACAGATGTATTAATTGTGACTCCAAAAAATTACTTAAGAGAAAGAATCCAAGATTCTGATTTTTTAGGCATCATGTTCTCACAATTCCTACAATACATACACTATATTTGGCCAAAAGTATGTAGACAAAGCTTCTTATTAGTGGAATTGACTATTTAAGCTACACCCATAATTGCCAACACAGGTGCCACTATATCATACAATGACATTCTTGACAATCCCATTCCATGCTTCCTACTTTTAACAGTTGAGAGAAGGCCTTAGTCTTTCAGCAGGGTTTTGAACCCATGTGCAAAGTAAAGTCTATAGAGAATGGGTTTGCATAGATGGAATGGTAGAAGTTGACTGGCCCAAAGAGCCCCATCCTCAACTAAAAGCAACACCAATGAGAAGAACTGTCACACAGATGCGAGCCAGGTCTGATCAACCAACATCAGTGTCCAACCTCTCATGCATGAATGTGAGCAAATCCCTCCAACAATGTTTCAGTAGCCAATGGAAAGCCTGTTCTAAAAGGGTAAACAGTAAGGCTTTTTAGCAGCAGAGAGGACAAACTTCATTTTGATACCTTTGGATTTACAATTAGATATTGGAGATGTTGAATTCTAAACAATAACAAGCTCATTTTTATAGATTGTTCTTCTGAATATAGAACCGGTTGTTCGCCTGTAAATTATATTTTAGTAGAAAGTGATATTTTGAGACAATTTGCAATTATAAAATTAGGGGGGTTGTGGAAGCACTCTTAAGGCTAAATCAAAGTATATTTAAGTATAATGGAAGTGTTACTTACAATGCACATTCCCTGGTCCCCTTTCTTATAAGTAATTCAGTATAAATGCAAGTGCATGTGTTTACAAAACAGGGGTTTTTAGTTACAAAGTTATGATCATAAAGTTGAAAAGCCACCATACCACGTCAAGGTAAACCCCAAATGGAGGTCCCTAACTTGTTTATCTCAGGTCATAGTATAAAAAGACTTCGTTCTCTGCATAATAGCATTACCAGTCTTCAGCGTGTGAAGAACATTGGTTTCAGTCTAAAGGCTGAATCCTCCCCCGCCAGTAAGGGCTTTTTAGAGAGAGAGATTGCCCAAAACAACGCCCATATTTAAAAGCATAAGACCACCATTAGTATAAAGGGGTGGGTATGGGGTGCTATTAAAAACTACATGAAGCTAAGCCATAGCTTCAAGGCTAATACAATATACAAAATTCAGGGGGTTGTGGAAGCACTCTTAAGGCTAAATTAAAGTATATTTAAGTATAATGGAAGTGCTACTTACAATGCACTTCCCTGGTCCCTGTTAGTAGCACTTCCATTATACTTAAATATGTTTTAATTTAGCCTTTAGAGTGCTTCCACAACCCCAGAGTTTTGTTTATTGTATTAGCAGGAAGCTGTGGCTTGGTTTCATGTGTTTTTTTTGTAATAGCACCCCATACCCACCCCTTTAAACTAATGGTGGTCCTATGCTTTTAAATGTGGGCGTTGGTTTGGGCAATCTCTCTCTCTTAAAAGCCGCTTACTGGAGGGGGAGGATTCAGCCTTCAGCTTGAAACCAATGTTCAACATACACTGAATACAGGTAATGCTATTATGCAGAGAACTAAGTCTTTTTATATTATGACCTGAGATAAATAAGTTAGGGACCGCCATATGGGGTTTACTTTGACGTGGTATGGTGGCTTTTCAACTTTATGATCGTAACTTTGTAACTAAAAACCCCTGTTTTGTAAACACATGCACTTGCATTTATACTGAATTACTTATAAGACAGGGGACCAGGGAAGTGCATTGTAAGTAGCACTTACACTATACTTAAATATATTTTAATTTAGCCTTTAGAGTGCTTCCACAACCCCCCGAGTTTTGTACAATTTGCAATTAGCCTTCATGTTTTATTATTTGTGTTTTATAATTGTGGGTGTTGTTTTTAAATTTCTTGCTCACAAAAGTACATTAAATAACTTGACAGTTAAGGCAAGAGTGATTAAATCAATAAAATGCTTAGAAGATATTTAGTAAGTTGACTGCTCTGGAACTGTTTACTGTGCTTGAGGAGAATATGATTAGTTCATTTCAATAAATAAAATGACTTTTCAAATAAAAGATCTGGGGGTTTCAATTACTAAAATAAATACAGTGGACAAAAGTGCTTCCTATTAGCAGAGCTGGTCTAAGTATTATTGACAACCAAGGCAATGCTACTTGACCTGACGTCCTGCCTGCATCCCCCTGCCACTAGGTCCACACAGACCACCCAGATTTTGCTCCTCTGCCACTAGGTCCACATGCGTCCAAATGCTCTTTCCCCATTATTGTGCCTGTGCAATGTGTATCTTCCTTTACCTACTACCCCTAGTTCAGGATTTAACACATTAATTATCATTGTCTGAGGATGCTGTTATGGTGTAGCAGTAGAGAAAATAATAGAAAATGGCTAAATGAATTATGCCCAGTGGCGGAACTATACAGCAATCAGACCCAGCAGTCACAAGAGGGCATTGGGGTCAGGGGACCCAGAATGGGGGGGTCTGCTTAGTCTATACCCTTAGCATTAGCAACTCTCCTACCTGCGGGTGTGCAGTTGGGGCATGGGGGGATGCTGGCAGAGGGTTTGGTCACTGTATCATATTTTGCATACAACAGTAAGCTATAAAAAGGATGATAATAATTAATTAACAAAGCAGAACAGTCCCCAGTGATATGTCAATAAGGTAGTAATATATCAGCCATACTGATGCACCCAATTAAAAAACAAAAGCGGCAGACTTTTCTGTATTCTACAACCACATATTTGACAACAATTGCCTTTGAATTACTATTTCTGGCAGCTGATTCCTAGAGACAAGACTAAGTAAGCGTCATGCTGTTGTGGAATGAGCTACATGTGCTGCAAACACTGCACTAGTTTGACTGAGGTTCTTCCATAAACAAAGTTCTAAAACATTAAAGGGACACAGCAGTGTGAAATCCCACTTTAATGTATTTCAGCCTTCCCACTAAGGAGAAAAGTTTTCGTTCCGCCTTTCAAGTAAGGATTACTTCGTTTTTTAAACTAAAAGGGGGGGAAAATCCTTTTTCAGGTTATTCCACATCATTGGTTCCCCGCCGCCTAATAAAATCCACTGGCTGGAATTTCAATCCAAATGCATCAGCCTAGCTTCAAGCAGTTCAGTGTTGATTGAACTTGAGGCAGTCTGACAGAATGAAGCATCATTCCAGCACAACAAGAGTTAAAAGTCTATTAAAAACACATTTCGTGCATATGCCTATATTCATTAAAGAGAGAGGAATCGGTTTCTCACCAGGTATTCTCTGCTACAATGGCATGCCATGACCAGATAATGCGGCAATAAAATAACAGATGTGGAGCAGGTTCAGGAGATCACCTTATAAATTTTACTATGACTGGCAGAGCACCTGCAAGGCAACTACAAAGAGCTCCCCGCTGACAGCACTTCCTTCTTTTTGGAAGTTGTACCTGTCTCTGCAAGATTCTCACTGCATCTTGGAAAAAGATTTACCCAGCTTGACTTTATTAGCCCATATTCCCTGCAGAGCCATATTTTACCCTTTCAAATTAAGCAGTTACCCTTTAAATTGGAAGCTGAGTGAGATGATGAAACGAATTTGCACCTGACAGTTTCATTTTTTGGTCTCTAAACAATGTCACAAGCCATGAGGTACCCATAAAAATGATCTGTGAGAGTTACTCCATCTTTGCCTTTATAGACCGACCAGTGAATTCTTTCACTTGATGTTTAAGTGGTTAAGACAAATTGACTTTGTAAGGTGTGTATTTAAATCAGCACAATGTACATTTTTAGCATTAACTTTTTCTGTCTAATAATAACCTGAAAAACTGCCTTACAGCTAAATAATAAACAGCTTTAAGGGGTCACCCAAGAGCAGTATTTTACATGATAAAATAACATTACATTTATTAACAAAATCAACTGGCAAATGAAATATTAACAGCAACAAAATATAAGAATTAACCATGAGTCTGTAACAAGGCCTCTTTAAGTGATGAGCCAAAAAGACCATTGTTGGGACCATCCTACCAACTGGTGACATTACCTTTCTCTCCCTACTTTGTACATGCACACATTTTAAACCCAAATGTTCAAGAGAAATGTACAGTATATACAGTTTTAAAACTGTTTGCTGAGAACGTCTGGTGTTATAAAAATAAACTGGATAAACGGAACATGGAAATGGGATTAAAAGGGTTTTTCAACTTTCAGTTAACTTTTAGTATGATGTAGAGAATGATATTCTGAGACAATTTGCAGTTGCTTCTCATTTTTTATTTTATGTTATTTTATCTTATTGTTTAGCAGCTCTCCAGATTGCAATTTCAGCAATCTTTTTGCTAGGTTCCTAATCAGTAACCATGCATTGATTTGAATAAGAGAATGGTCAAAAGAAGAAGGCAAATAATTAAAAGAATATTTCAAAAATGAAGGCCAGTTAAAAATTGCTTAGAATTAGCCATTCTAAACATACTAAAATATTACTTAAAGGGTTTGTTTGTTTTTAGGGGGTTATTTATAGTGATGAGCAAATTTTTTTGCTAAGTTTCACCACGAAAATGATGCCCATAGACTCCATAGGGTGAAAAAAATTGTCACATATCAAAAACATTTTGTAGCCGATACCTTCAGTGCATTTCGGCAAATTTTCTCAGTTTTTTTTCAGATTCACCCTAAAACATGAATTAATCTATTTTTTTATTAAAACACAGTCGACCAAACTCATTTCCATGAATTGAACTCATTTATCAATATTTTTTCTCAAAAAAGTTGGAACAACAAAACATTGTGACAAAATCAAGTGTCGATTTGTATTGTACGATTAATGCTCTGAAAACTCAACTTTTTAAAATTATCGAACGAAAATCTAGACTTTATCAGATCATGCAGGGCAGATCACAATGTCAAGAAACAACTTCAGGGACATCTGCCATAGACTTCAACATAACTTTGACAGTTTTGAGATAAAGTATTTTCGTATCCGGATTTTTAGCAGCTTTGGGGTATAATAAATCTCTAAAAATTCAAGGTTTTTTAGTCTACGAAAAATTTGAGTTTTCCTCTTAAAAACCTCAACCAGATAAATTTGAGGTTTAATAAATGGGCTCCTTAGTATGATGAAGAGATTGATATTCTGATACAATTTGAAATAGTTTTTTTATTATTTGTGTTTTTTGAGTTATTTAGCTTTGTATTCAGTATGACTATGAAGATTTTCATTCATCCAGGTCATGGTATATCTAGTATAGGTAAATCTAAAACAACTGAGTAATCAATGAAGACGTTTCACTACTCATCCGAGCAGCTTCTTCAGTTCAACTGACTGGTATGGGAAGTTCTCTTCCACTAATCCAATCACAATGACACATTGTAACTCTTCAGAGAGGTGACATCTGAAATTCACAGAGGTTTAGATTCTGTGTAGTTACTGTGATAGGATTACCAATGTGTCCTGCAACTCCTAGAAGAGGTGTTACTTGTGAGAAGAGGTGTTACTTGTTCTGAAACCGCCGGGGTACAGATGTGAGAACAGTATTGTATTTAGCAGACCGGTGGTGTTGAAGGCCCATGCCTCTGTTCAGGCATGGTTTCTCCACCTTGACATGAATCGCCTCTTTCACGCCTCGTTCAAACCAACGGTCTTCTTTATCCAAGATTTGGACCTTGCTATCTTCAAAGGAGTGTCCCTTGCCTTTTCGGTGTAGAAAGACAGCTACGTTTTGCCCTGTGGAGGTCGCCCTCCTATGCTGAGCCATTCGCTTGAGGAGCAATTGTTTTGTCTCCCCAATGTATAGATCTGTGCACTCCTCGCTACACTGGACTCCGTATACCACATTGCTTTGTTTTTCTTTTGGTGTTGGATCCTTTGGGTGTACCAGTTTTTGTCTCAGTGTGTTGCTAGGTTTGAAAAACACAGGGACGTGGTGTTTGTTGAAAATCCTCCTGAGTTTCTCTGGCACTCCAGCTACATATGTGATTACTATGTTTCACCTACTATGTGTCTCCGGGCGGTTATTTCTATTGGTGTTCCTGTTGGGCTTGGTTGCTGCTGTTTTGACAAAGGCCCAGTCTGGGTTGCCACACGCTTTCAAAGCTCCTTTGAGATGTTTTTGCTCTTTGTCTTTGGATCAGTTGCCATACATTCCACCCTTGTATTCAGTATCTCTCCAGTTTGCATTTTCAGCAACCATGCATTGATTTGAGTAAGAGACTGGATTTTGAATCGGAGAGTCCTGAATAGAAGGTGAATAATAAAAAGTAGCAACAATAATACAATTGTAGATTTACAGAGCATTGTTTTTTAGATGGGGTAGGTGCCCCCCATTTGAAAGCTGGAAAGAGTCAGAAAAATAAGAAGGCAAATAATTAAAAAAATCTTTTTTAAAAAACAAAGGCAAGTTGAAAAGATGGTTAGAATTAGCCATTCTGAAGCATACTAAAATATAACTTCACATTTTAGTTAACTTTTAATATGATATAGAGAGTGATATTCTGAGACAATTTGAAATTTGTGTTTTTTGAGTTATTTATCTCTTTATTTAGCAGCTTTCCAATTTCATCTGCATTGTTATAGAGCAACACTGTTAGAAACAAATGCATTTTAAGGTAAACTACCCCAAATTAATTTAGGATTTGTTTGCATCTCTGTAGCGTAATTACAATGACTTCAGAAATTCTGAAATGGTTTAGCTCTAAATAAAGTATTAGCAACCCGTGGCATCCAGAGTTGAAAGCAATTTAGCAGGAGGGCTACAAATTGTGTTGGAATAGTTAAAGCAAAATTATTATTATTTGGTCCAATAAATAGAGTTTAATCTGTGGTATTTCTGAACAAATGATTTAAAAGAAAAACTAAGTACATGAAAAAAGGCAGCCAGAGGCATGTTCTGAACCCATGCCAGAGATTTCAGACTGGTAAAGCAGCAAGAGGTCAGATAAATCGGTGAGTGTAACAGATCTGATCCACTTCAGGACAGCTTAGCTCTTTTCAATGTCACTGTTATCAACAGCCAGACAGACTAAATTGCTTGGGTAAAAATGTCTCTCTAATGTAGCGGAACTATTACAAAAAAAAGTGGAAAAGTGAGAAGACTGACCATAACTGTGCCATAACATAGCTCAGCTATTCAAAGGCAGATTTTAAGCAGCCCTAACAGGAGAGGATTATTTTCTTTAGGAAAGAATAATTCAGTTTCCCAGTTTTAGCTTACATTTGCTGGTAACAGCTGCTTAAAGGTCAGGTGACAATTGAATAGTAATTATGCTAAAATGAACGCAGTGATGGGGGTTTCTATTTCTTTCTGTTTAGGGTTGCTGCAGAACTGTACTATACTTGACAGTTTAACCTGGAACCCAGAAGAGTCTAAATATTTTTGTAATGCAGACCAAATTAAAAAGAGATTATTTTGACTTTATATTTTTTTCTATATTTATTTTGCATCTCAATCTTGGATGGGTATAACAGTATTTATATATTTATTTGATGCTGATTCCTCATATCCCACCAGCATAGTCGGATCTGGCTTGGATTTAATGGGCCCTCTGTTGACCCTCTGTTTATAGTATTACTTTGGCATGATCTGTAATCTTTTATGTTTCAGTAGTTACAGTATTGCCATCTAGCAACAGCTGGTGAAAGATGGCAGACCTCCCAGAGAACCCTTCTTGCTCACAGTTATGAACATTTTAGTGTTGGCCATGGCAGGGGCATTCAAATGACCTCATGTTGAAAACTGGAAGAATCTCACCCCTTTTAAAACTGTGGCTGAGTAGAAGAAAAAGTTAAAAGTTATTTCTTTTTCCCATGAACCATGAGAAAAACATAACTGGTGTTAGAGCTACTGCAGCAAATTTAAATTTTTTGCCAGTACTACAGCAAATCATAGTTAATATTCATATTTTATATTATTTATTAAGTAGGGACTAGATTTACCAGGGCTAGATTTACACCAACCCTCACCTGGTTTTGTAATTCCATCATACCTGCCTTTATGTTCTGGACGTTGTGGTTTATAACTCCAAATTCAAAAATATCTTTACTAGTCATTAGTAATGAAATATATAATAAATAATGTAATAAATATAATAAAACATGAATACACAAAGCAATGGTATGTATTATTAATAGTGGCTGCAAACAGGCACCCTTGTTAGCCCATAGAAAATGCCTCTCACCCATTTAGTATGGGATGATTTTACTTTTATATTTTACTTTTTTTCACATAGACTTTTCTGAGGCACATTATGGTAATTTTATTGATGGCACCAATAGCAGCTAGTTTCCCTTTGCTTTGCCTGCTCAAATCACTTTCTGATTTCCTGCAAAAAGCTGTTCTACATTCATATTTTAATAAACCTTTATCAATGTTTAATACACAATATTTTCATGTGGATTCAGGCTCTACTTTTTAATGTTTATGGAGTACAAAGGGATTACCTTTAGAGGACAGTCTCTTCTCAGTATAAAGTTGTACAAATGAGTAATTGAAGAAAAGTTGCACTACAGTTTAAATACAGAGAGTTTCGGAACAAGAAATGTTGTCATTTTCTAATTTGCAAGGACTGTCATGAGTCTTTATTTGGCCATCTTATATAACTGTTGTTTTTCCAAATACCCTTTTATCTACTTATACATCTTCCTGTTTGCAAATCTGAAACTGAGAAAGTTGACTGTATTGTTGGGTAAGCCATTGCTTTTGCTGGAGAAGTCCAATGACACAGTGTTCATTGTTACTAAGAAGGAGCTTTCTTATTATAAGAGATGACTTTCTGGGCCTCAGCTGCCCTATAGTATACAGAACCACAAATGGGTAGAATTTTGCCTCTGTAAAAATGCTACAGAGAAAATATTTGCACTTATACATGGACATAGTATAAGCAACTATTTGATGGGTTGCCTTTTTTTTTTACTTTGTACAATTTCTGAATTAATTAGTTCCTATTCTGACTATTTCTTACCTGAACCTCAAAATAATACTTCCAATTCTATTCATATTCCATCTGATTTCAAAATTGCTGCTGGGTTGCTTGGGTGATTGCTAGGATAATTATAAAATATATCCATCCCACATTTCCTGTGGTCCATATTAACTAAGCTCTGCTTCTTTAAGTTCTTATTAGCTTTGGTCTAAACACCCTTTTGAAGCAAGTAAGGGTCTAACACTGCTCATTGTAATCTTTATAATAACATACTGAACTTGTTACAGTGGGTCTTTGGTCAAAAAACAATAAAAGTCCCAGTCCAAACATTAGCAACAGAATCAAATCTGGGAGCTCAAGGACGAGGTTAGGCTTGAATTACTTTCAAGGACCCAGATATTCAGTTTAAATGGGTGGTTCATTTTTAAGTTAACTTTAAGGGGGTTGGTTATCAAAGGTTGAATTTTAGAGCTATGTAAGCTGTTTTAAACCTCAAATGAACTCACAACTCTAATGGTTCCTAATTTAAGAAAAAACTCAAATGGAAAAAATTAAATCAGAGAGTTCAGGGTCAAGAACCTGAAAACACAAATTCATCAAGTTTTCATAGAGCAAAACCCACCTGAAAACATCATGAAGACTATTAACTTTTTCAAATGGTTCAAGGGACCTCTGCCAATGACTCCTACATGACCTTGACAGGTTTTAGAAGGTGTATTTTCAAATTCAAGCAATTTCCAAGGTCGGGTATAATAAATCTTGAAAAATTCAAGTTTTTTTTTTAACATGAAAAATCGATTTTGAACAAAAATACCCTCGAAAACTTAATTTTTTTGTGGAAAACACAACTCAGCCCTTAATAAATCTGCCCTTAGTATGTTCTAGAATGTTCTACTCTTAGCAACTGGTTTTCATTATTAATTTTTTGCCTCTTTCCAGCTTTCAAGTGGGGGCTACAGACCCGGGCAGGCAAAAACTATTGGTCTGTGATTCTACAATTTTATTGTTACTTTTAACTACTCTCCTAACTACTAACTCTTTCTTCACCTACTTGTATTCTTGTCTCTCGTTCAAACCACTGACTAGTTAGTAGGGTAAATAAGCATCCAGATAGATGATGAAATACCAAAGTGCAGAGCTACTAAACAAAAAAACACAGAAAATAGAAACTGAAGACCAATTGCAAATATTATATATTAATTAACCCTGTAATCTTCACAGAACAGAGATTTGCAGAAGAAGGTAGGCATCTCATGGATGCAATAAAGACTTTGGGGGTTAGGTTATTTATCAAAGGTCGAGATTTAGAGGTTTGTGAGGTTTTTTTAAACCTCGAATGAACTCACAACTCAAATGTTTTCCAATTTAATAAGAAACTCAAATGGAAAAAAACTTGCATCAGTGAATTTCGGGAGTATCAACCCAAAAAATCATATTAATTGACTTTTCCATGGGAAAAAAACTCGAATTGCTTGAATTAATTGAGTTTTCGAGAGAAATCCACCAAAAAAAACTTGACCATCGTGAAGGCTACAAACATCTTCAAATGGTTCAAGGGACCTCTGCCATTGACTTCTACATGACCGTGACAGGTTTTAGCTGGAGTATTCAAACTATTTCCAGCTTTGGGGTATAATAAATCTCGAAAAATTCAAGTTTTTTTTACAAAAACCCACAAAAAAATGTAATTCTTTTTTTAACCTGAAAATTTGAGTTTTTGACTGAAAACTACCCTCAAAAAGCTAAATTTTTTCAGGACAACACAACTAGACCTTTGATAAATAACCCCTAAGTTTGCCCAGGAGCAGTAACCCATAGCAACCAATCAGCAGGAAGCATCTACTGGTCCCCTTTTTAAAAGCAAACATCTTAGTGGTTGCGATTAGTAAATGCCCCTGGGCAAATGTAGTTCCTTTTATTACATATGGGGGAAAGACTTCTGCTGAAAGAAAATGCTTCAAGCAACCACATACTGCTACAGTGTTGATCTTGAAGCTGATCTCTTCAGTTACAGATTTGCATGGTTTATATTCAACAGGCCACTTCCTAAATATTAGTGTTCTTGAGATTTTATCCAGTTTTTATTAAACATCTATTGTTATACCTTTTCTTTTTTTTATTTGTTCTCATGCGTCCAAAATGATTATGAATCCAGCGTAGGGTTTATTTCTTATTATTTTCCACTCTGAGGATTTTGATTGTAATGTATTTTAAAGAAACGTTTATAACATTCAATAGCCTGACCTTTCATTACCTTATAATATATGAATTCCATTGTTTTTCAATAGTTCCAATGTGTGCCTGCAAAGGTGGCAATGTGGTAGGCAGGCAAATCATGCACAAGCAACAGGCTACCATCCTGTGCTCCCTTCAGTACCCTGCTAACATTCATTTCTATTGTATTGACTTATTGCATAGAAACTCTGGACTGAGACTCCCTGCCATCATTGCACGTGTACACCTGGTACTTTGATGTTACTGAGCCAAGCTAAGCTGTGTTATTTGCTCAGCCTTGCTGTGGATTTAGGATGAAGTCCATATGGAATTTAGAGGGTCGTAATTTGTTTCACTGATCTAATATGAACTCTCCGTGAACATTTTCAATTTATCTCCTCTTATGAGTAAAATTATTGCGCTATCCAAAATGCAGTAAAAAAAAGACATACATTGTGCCAATGTAATATGAAATAGTCTATAGCAGTATGGGTAATGTGGGCTACAGCCCTCCAGGATCATATTTTATATGCTGATAATAACACACATTTTTTTAACATCAAATTTTCTTGCTTGTTTCTCGAAAATTCAAGAGGAGCCCAGTATGTCTGGTATTTTTCAAGCCTCTGATGGAGTGTGAGCAGTGCAGCACATGGACGTTACTATATTACCTTTCCTCTCTGTTTTCATTTCCAAAGCACCATGATCATTATTTTCCTTTGTGCGTTATCTTGGTGTGCAGGTAATGGGTGAGGTGAATAGACTTAAATATGTTCCATATGTGTATCCACAATGTTCTGCTAAGTAGAACTTAACTCCCCCCTGTAAGGTTTCTTTATATCCTGCGCCACTTCTACATCCTGTAAACTCTCTCTTCCCCCTAATAAAAGTACTAAAAGTCTCACATTGTGTTGGTACTGCCACAGAAACAGATGGCTTCTCTATAAGGATTTGTGATAGTGTCAGGTGCTCTGGTCTTGGTAACAGTCCATAATGTTAGCTGGCTCAATCTTTTCCCCACATTTACATTATTGATTGGTACACAGTGTGCCATTGTCTTTTTGGGAGCAATTTTAATTCTCAAGAAAGTTTTTGTTTTATTTTACTACATTTTTAGCACAAGTGAATACTGTATTTTAAACTTGCCCTTGACCTTCCAGCGGGGAGTGGGGGTAGCAAGTAAACAGCAATTTCATGCAGGGGGCTCCCAAAGTTCCACCTCTGCCTCAGCCTATAGATAGTAGTAATAAAGAAACACACTGGCACATAAGACTTGTAGTTGCAGGGCAAGCCCTTGCAAAAGTTCAGCCTATCGATACCCCACATTCATAGGGTACCCAAAGTATGCTATACCTCAGCATTCAAATATATAAACTGTAGATATAGTTTCCTTCTTGACATGTAGGCCCTAGAAACTGTCATCAGTGCCTATAACAGCACTGAATCACATGGAACGTGTGGAGAAAAGGGCAATTGTGCTTCATGAATTGAGATTGATCCATTATGGAATGTTGTTGATTTTCTGAACTTCCCATTGAGTTTTTTTATATTTTAAATAATAAAACTGTATTACACTATATGGCACTTTCTTATCCCTGTGTACATGTACATGTGAATCTGGAAAGGTTCTATACCTGTGGATGTTATTGGCCTCTAATTACCAGGCATCTGGTGAGTAGGTGATCTAGCTGTTAAAGGAACAGTTCAGTGTAAAAATAAAAACTGCGTAAATAGATATGTGCACAATTTAAAAATGTTTCTAATATAGTTAGTTAACCAAAAATGTAATCCATAAAGACTGGAGTGACTGGATGACTAACAGAACAGAACACTACTTCACGCTTTTAAGTTCTCTGAGTTAGTTAGCGACTTTAAGGGGGGCCACATGGGACATAAATGTTCAGTGAGTTTGCATGTGGCCCCCCCTCAAGTCACTGATTGGTTACTGCCTGGCAACCAATCAGTGGAAACCAAGAGAGCTGAAAAGAACAAAGTAGTGTTCTGGCTATTATGTTAGACATCCAGTCACTCCAGCCTTTATACATTACATTTTTGGCTAACTAACTATATTAGAAACATTTTTTATTTTGCACATACTATCTATTTACCCAGTTTTTATTTTTACACTGAACATTTCCTTTAAAAGGACACTACTCGCCTGCACGTTTGAAGAAACATTGCACTTTCTCTATATAGTTATATTTTACACTATAAAGGTGTGTTGTACATGCACTTTATATATTTTTATAGAGGATACTGCTTCCCTACAGAAATATATGCTATTGTATGGATCCAGCAAAGTGGATGGTTAAGAGAGAGCTGCAATCAATATCATCAGTTCCCATTGCTTCATTGCTGAATTTACTTTCCTTGTTCACATTTTTTTAAGTACAAAGACAAAAGCATCATAAACATTAATTTATATATGAGAGGAATACTCTAAACAGTCTAATGTCTAAAATGTATGGAATTACAAATGTAAGTGGCATGTAAAGACTCCAAAATAAGTATTGAAAAAAACAGATTTTGTGTCAGCCTGAGAAAACACAACACACTGCCTGTGTTTTTTTATCAGTAAGTTGACACATAAAGAATTCAAAATGATTTCTTTCTACTCTAACCTACCAAACTACTAAAATTACAACATTTTTGAAAATCACCCCAAAGCTACTTACAGTACTTTACTTCCCACTTTTCTAAGGGAAAATAAAATAGCATTATAATGATGCCTGCCAGGTTAGGATTACACATCTATGTGGTATATAGACACCTGAACATGATTAGCACAACATTTTTATGGGCAAAAAATGTAACCAAGAACAATGCAGAATGAAATAAAATGACATAATATTTAACAAAACCAGTCAAAGCGGGAAGAGAAATAGGATACAGTGGAATTGGTGATCAAACTGAGCAATGAATGATTTATGGGCAAAAAAGAAAGCCATCAGCAATGAGGAACTGAAAATAATGAAAGGTAACTGCACATTGTGATTAGTACTTACACTATTCACACAGGGCAATAAAACACTTATTAAGCCAAAAAAACACTGAATATAATAAAAAAGTGAAAAGTACATATAAATAATGTGTTGGGTGTGTGTGTAAATGTAAGTAACATGTGTCACCATGTGTCTACTATTGTTTTTGGTTGTAGAACATACTACCTTGGGTACCTTCTGTTCAATGGTGTAACTATAATACAGCAGACCCTCTGCTGAAGTGAAATCTCCTTGCTCACGGTTCGCTTTCGCTTTGCAATTGTTGCACTAGCAGAGCTGAATTTCTGTTTTAACAAATGAAAATCCGGCTCTTAAAGTTACCAGAGGCAGCTTTTTGCTGCCCCTGGTAACTCGCCGCTCCATGTCAGTAGGGATGTCGCGGACTGTTCGCCGGCGAACTTGTTCGCGCGAACATCGGCTGTTCGCGTCCGCCGCAAGTTCGCGAACGTCGCGCGACGTTCGCCAATAGGCGTTCGCGTCAAAATCGTTCGACCATTCGACCATTCGAGCGCTAAAATCGAAGGATTTTCGTTCGAATCGAACGATCGAAGCATTGGATCGAATGAAATCATTCGATCCAATGGCTTCGATCGTTCGACTCGAACGAAAATCGATGATGTTGTATTTAATAGTAAAATTGTGTTGATGTGTATGTGTGAAATGTGTTAATTGTAAACGCCTGTTACTAGAGAGCCGTGGGTGTTTAAACAGACAGCACATAGTGCCATCTTGTGGATATTTGTTGAAAATAACTTTCAGCCGCATATCTATGAATACATTGGGACTGAAAACTGGTTCCATTAAAAAAGTTGCTTTTATTTTAGCCAATAACTGTTTTTGTGGATAATGCATTGCCTACTGTATCCTAAAAGTAAGGAAATACATTATCCCTTTCACAATAACAGTTCCTCTCTAAGTGAAAACCTATAAAATAACTTTCAGTTTTTAACTTTTAGTATGATGTAGAGAGTGATATTCTGAGACAATTTGCTATTGGTTTTCATCTCTGGAACAGAACATTCCTGTTATAAGTGCATTACCTTGCATAATTCAGTGTTGTTAGCAAACACAGTCACTGCTTTCAAAGCCAACTTCAAGGTCATTAGTGCTTACATAAAAAGCATGCTGAACCTACATGTACCATTAATCTCAACTTTCTGTAGTATGTCCTTCACATGCTGTTCTATCCAAGTACAGATGGTTTGGCCTAAGAATTGCTTCCTGTAATGTCTGTGTAGTACATAGTATTCCCTTATATGTTGGCAGAGCATTAGGATTACTGTAAAGTCCTTTGTAATGGAGATTCCTACTACATCACTTACACTAACGTATTCACTGGCTAAGGAAAAACAAAAAGAACCTCTCTGTATCATAGCACTGGCAGAGAGACTTTACAAAGGTAAAAAGCTCAGGCACAGGACAATATAACCCATAGCTGTATCCAGGTCATCTAGATTTTGCTTAATATGATTTTCAAACATTCTGCCAGCCAGATAAATACTTTTTATCACTGCATTATTCTGTGGAAGACCATGAAGAGTTAATGTTGTAGCCTGGGGTCTGACCTCTTAGCCAATGATGCAGTTGTGCTTGCAATTTGGTGCAAATCAGAAACAATAGCTTTGAAAATGTTCAAAATCCAGATGTATTTCCTAGCATTTGGCATGGGAATGACGTGTGCACTTGATAATTTGAGAGCTTTAATGCTGTGCCTATGAATGCAACCTGCTGTAGGAGCCATGGAACTACCACCTGGTTTGGAGCAAGCAGCAGCACCAAGGTTCCATTGCATTCGTAGATGGAGCAGTGCTCATTTGGGAACAGGAGGCAGGAGGAAGGCAGTGGTGCTGAGCTCAATTATATGGAAGAGTACGGAACACATTCTGAAGCAAATACCTTTGATGAATGTGATTTTTCATGCAGGAAAATTTTCGGTCCTGTACGTGTGCTGCACAGTGAATGATCCTTATAGTGTACATTATCATTTATACTATCCCATATATAATAAATGTAGGAATTTGACCCACTCAGGTTAATAGCCTATCTGTTAAGAACTGTATACTGTAAGTATTTAAAAGAAATGAGATAAGCAAAAAACCTAATGCGTCAATGCTAGGTAGAACAACCTTCAGGTGAAGTATTATGTGTCTGTACTGCCAACTATTTTATTTCTTACATGATAAGCCAACACCTTCTTTTCCAATGTTTAGCCAAAATGAATGTATTTATAAGCCTGTCTTTTTTTAATTCTGTATTGTAATCAGCTTGTTTGTGCACTTGGCATATTTCCTGGAGTCAAGCTTAAACTGATGATGTCATTAGTATCAACAGGATTCAACAGGAGACATTGCAAAGCACATTATATTACTTTACCTTTTCTTGCAAATACTCGTATCCGGGCAATATAATGACAAGGAACTTGACCCTATCACCAATAAAACACAATAAAATTAGCATTACAGCAAAATATGACATTCTAGCAGAAGCAGGGCAACTAGCAGAAGCCACAAACCTGGGCCCCAACACCCATTGTTAGTCTGCTTTTTGAAGCCACCAGAGCCCAACCCTAACCCACCAGTCTCAAGCAACTACTTCTGGCCACTATCCAATCATTTCAATGCCCTCTGCTCTCTCCCCCCAGACTTACCGACTCACTCCCCTACAAATTGCACTCTCCTTACATTACATCAAAGGTAAACAGGCCTATGAAGCTGAACAATGCTTGAAAAAGGGACCAGCTCCCGAAACATGTTGCAAGTGAGAATACACCAGTAAAGGGTGATTGCAGACTAAGGGGTTCCAATTACTAAAGTGCGGTAAATCTGACTTTAAGTTTCCGCATGTTATCGCTGAGAATATTTTTACGCCAGAATATTTGCAGCGACTAAGTTTACTAAACAGCGATACGCTCAGAAGTCATTTTGATCACTTGCTGTAACTACGTTAAGGAACCAGCTTACGTTAGCAGTAATTTTAGCGAGTTGCGAAATTTCTGGCGAAAAATTAAGTTTTTGCGAATATTTGTGCTATAAAATAGTCTTGTTTTATGGCGGTTATTATGGCAAATTTTTACTGTGACATTTATGGCCAGAAATGCATCTTCAAAACTTATAAACTTTATTGACTGATGATTATCCCATCCAACAACATCACCAGAGTAACACCAATCAAACATGTCTGCATCATATAAACCCTTCTGCCAATAGAATCATATGAACAAGAAATCATACCAGTCAATCTCTTTGCTTCATAGAAATGCACAGTTTAATGTAGCCAATCACAATGAAACCAAAAAAGTGTAGAGGCTGATGAATCCTTGGACTGTGATGACCACTGCCAATAATACGCGTCTGAGCTGAAACTGCTGCTGTTGCAGCAGATAGAAGCAGAAGCCAAAACATCCTGTCAGCAATAGCTACAGATCTGTCTCCTGTCAGCAAAGAATGATGGGTAAAAAAAACCCAGTATTATGGGATATTTCCTGCCCCTTGAGAATTTTCTTGTGAAAAAAATACTTTTACGCCACTACATAGGTGGCGGTAAAAGTTTGTGAATATTCTGGCGTTAATTTTGTCTATAGCACATTTCGCTGTTTAGTAAACCAAGCGTTAATGTGTACGTAGCGTTATTTTCAGCGAATGCGATAACTGGCGAACAATTATTCTTGTGCAAGAAAATTCGCAAATTTATATTTACCGCAGGTTAGTAAACTGGCGATAACATATTTGGCGAAAATTCTGTTTATAAATTATTTTTAACGCACTTTAGTAAACAGACGCCTAAGTACTGCTGGTTCCTGGTCTGTTTCTAATTTCTATAAATCAAACAATGCTAAGATCTACTAAAGGGATGTAATGAGGATAATACCTTGGTGGGAGACTCTTCAATGGAAGGATCCCAAGTGTGTAAGTGCATCAGTAGAGATTCAATACTCCTATAAGAAGCCAGAGGAGCCACAGCTTGAGGAAGGAACCATATTAACCATAAATACTAAGATCTAAGATTTAAATTTACTCCCCTTATGCCTGATGGTTTAGCAAATCATTTACTGTTCATGAACCATATCTTCTTTTTCTTAGTAAAAAGGCACACTTGGGGGCACATTTACTAAGGGTCGAATATCGAGGTAAAATTATACGAATTCGAATATCGAATTCATAGGATTTACAGAAAATCATGCGATCGAACGATCGAAGGAAAAATCGTTTGATCGAACAATGAAATCCTTTGAATCGAACGGTTCGAAGGATTTCAATCGATCGATCAAAGGATTTTCCTTCGATCAAAAAAACCTTAGAAAAGTAATGGGGAAGGTCCCCATAGGCTAACATTGTACCTCGATAGGTTTAAACTACCGAAGTATGTAGTCGAAGTTTTTTTTAAAGAGACAGTACTTCGACTATCAAATGGTCGAATAGTCGAACGATTTTTAGTTTGAATCATTCAAATCGAAGTCGTAGTCGAAGGTCGTAGTAGCCTATTCGTTGGTCGAAGTACCCAAAAAAAAACTTTGAATCCTTCACTCGAGCTTAGTAAATGTGCCCCTAAGTATGGTTCTTTTTACAAAGCCCTCAATACTGTATGAGGGGTTCCATCTTTCAATCAATAAAATGTGTACATACTGGTTCTTGCAGGGATCTAAAGATTACAATCATATGGTGAGTTTCAGCTTGTGTTTGACTGGAAAGTACTTTTGAGGTCTCTATTTGCCTTAGACATACAGTCGGTAACAACTGAGCTGGGCTCATCATGTGGTGGGTGGTGCTTTTTTAAATCAAACAAAGTATTTGTTGTACGATTACATAAACGTCATTGTTTCCCAGAATATTGGTAAAGAGTTAAAAACACAGAAAAACTTATCCTTATTATGTATAAAACATATGGATGTCCTGGTAGCAATTCAATTTTGTCTTCAGTCTCATAAAGTTCAGCCACAGTGTTTCAATATGCGGTTTCAGGTCATAGAGATGGAATTCCACAGAGATCATGAAATTCTGTACTGTGTGCTAAAATGCTACATTATCAGAACATTTCAGGGCGTAAGACACAGCTATTGTTCCAGGTCTTGGACAGTAGATCATGCAGCTGTTCTCTCTCTTTTTCATTACAGTCTGCTATAAAATGTTTGATTTGACTGAGCCAAAATATCACGCTGCTTAATTAATTATTATGACCTCATTTCAACATGATTTTGTGAAGGTACAAAAATACAACTTACAGAGTTTCTGTCTACAGACTCTGCAGCTTTTGCAAAAAAAAAAAAATTTTTTTATATATATTCCAGCAGTATTAATAGATAAAGCAACGGCAGCAGCCAAGCTGACAACGTAAGTTCAATAGTTTCCTAGATAAAAAACAGACTACAGACTATAAAGAAGTAGCAGCAAGGCGTCTGAACATATTTTAGCAGTATAAATGTAGGCAAAACATGGAAATTCACAAACTATTGGAACCCGCTGGCTGAGATTTCAGAAGGAGGTTTGAGAAGAAGGCAAAATGCTACAGAGAGATGTTAGTTAAAATATTTGTGAACTTTTAGTAGCAGAAGGTTTGAATCTGGCAAAACAACAATCAAGCCTGTGGCACAGCAAAAAACAAATTGACTTAATATCTGGGCCACAAACCTCATTTTTGAGCAGCTTGGAGGATTTGAAGTCTTATGCAGTTTACAGTATGTATCTCTGTGATAAGCTGATACACTTTTCTGACATTTATTGGTTGCTTGCCGTATAATGATTAGTGGGGCCCGAGTGGGATGATCCAATTAATTCATTTCAAGGACTCGACAGCTATTGCAGAGCGTATAGCTCTTTAGCATCCATATTAGCATTCATATTATTAAAAAAGGAATAAAAACCCAAATTCATAGATGTACACACAGGCACCAATTTATAGATATACACACACAGACCTAAAAATGTAATAGCCTCAAGTGATGCTGTACACTGACTCACATCACAAACGAGGGAACATTTTGAACTGTGATTCACTGACCAGCACTAGTGTGTTAGAAATCAGAGGATGCTGTTGTTTCAAGAGGCAGATGTTGGGTTAGTTAGAACTGTGAGCCACTAGGAGGTGACTAGTCTTTAAAAACTCTTAGAAATCTACCCTAAGCAACTATTACTCATTATGACCAGTGAATCTGGGAGCCCATTCACTGACAGATACAATGATCTGAAGAAAAAACATAGAAGTGACAGTCACCTAGTGTGACATTTGCTAACATTGTTGGGAACCCACAGCCTATGCTTGATAACCCCTTGCTCAAAAATGTGCCCTGCACTACCAATCAGTGCTGCATAAATGCCCCGTTTAGCATAGTCTATCCTCTAAAATTATAGAGGGTAGTGGAACCAACAAGCTGTCCTATGTTTATCCATAGTGCTGCAGTCACTTGCTGCACCAGCAAATGCATACAAGTTGAAAGCTGTAGTTCCTCCATACCCTAACATTTTGGATAGCAGTTACATCCGTGGTTGCTTTCTCCTTTGCATTATGCAACCTGAACCTATAATTAGTCCATCAAACTCTTTTGCCGGTAATTATTCTGTCTCTCTCCCTCAATCAATGCCATTTTTTCCAGAATCACCTGGCTAACGTATAAAGCAAAGCATGTCCATATGGAAAACAAATGATGGGCATACAGAATGGCAGAGCTACAATATAAATAAACATTTAAATAACTGCTTGGTAGTGCAAAAAGTCACAACAATGTTGGAACCACTGTTAAGAACACATAGCATCCATCATTATTGCTTGTTTACTGGTTTATGCATGTGTGCTGCAGAAAGGTAGGCCTTTCTTTTATGCTACAGGTTTCCTTCTCTCCTGTTCCTAGTTATGAAACATAATGTACCACCAACCCCAGACTATACATCCATCCCTCCTTTCAAATAAGTTGCAAGGTGTTTAACGGTTATATCCTTAATGAGTCTGCATAAAGACGTTTTCTATGTGTTGACCAGGAATTAAGAACATATGTGATTAAAAATAACAATCGATCAGAGAAGCAAACTAGATGTGAACACACAAGCATGTGAGCAACAGTTCATATGATAATCTTAAAGGAGACCTGTCACCCTAAGAAATCATTCCAAATCCTATTTTATGATGTTAGTCAAGTAGAATAAGTTTCACTTACACTATATAAATTATTTAAATCTGTTTTCTTTTAGTCTTGGAATTCACAATCACATCAAGCAGGCATGTGCCATTTTGTGGACACTGAAGACAAACTATGCATCTTGCATTAAAATCTTGTTGATGTGTTACAATGAGTTTGCAGAAGGTTGTTAAAAGGGTAAACTGGCATATATCAGTTAAAGTGTATGGAAATGTTAAATTTTGACCCCACTAGCTGGTTATCTATTAAACACACAAAGGAATACACATACAGTACTCAGGCCCGAATTTGTAGAGAGGACCCAAAGGCTGAGGCATAGGGTGGCAAGATTTTAAGGACAGCATGCGGCAACCTAAGGAGCACTGGGGACGCATACACCTGTACGTGTAATCCCCAGTGCTCTGGCACATGTGAATGCTCGCGAGGGTGCCGGGTGATAGGACCAAGTGGCCAAGGGGTGCCCAAGGCTAAAATCCGGGCCTGCATTTATTAGTATCATTATCCTTGCCCTAGTGGAATGGCATTTTCACAGGTTGCTCAGATTTTGCATGTAGGTTATCCACAAATTTCAATAAGATTATTTAAATCACAATAAACAAATATGCTTTATTTGCTTACCATTGAATGACGGTTTCTTACATTAAACCACATTACAACAGTTGGATTTTTAAGATATTGAATTTGTTTACAAAATCTGAGCACAAGTACTATGTCTGCTAATCAGCACAGAATTGCTCCCATGAGCTCACAATAGACAAATAACTTGCTTTACTCTACACTCCTGTGCAGATTTTTGTACAAATGATGCACCTTGCACCTATAGGCACTCCTAATTGCTTCTCATGAATGATAAAATTATACATAGGAACACCCATTGGCCATCACCATGTGCAAGTTGCCACACAAGTTGTGCTTTAAAAAAAGAATGTTGCTGTCTTCTTGTGCTTCATGCTGAGAGGGCTTGGCATTGTGAATCTAGGACAAGTGCACTTGTGATGGTATTTCTGCATGTTTTACCTTGCATCTCCTTCATAAATTACACCTATTTTGGGTTTTCTTTCAAATGTTCTATCTATACATGCAAATAGTAGTAAAATTGCACTTTGCGCTCTTGTTCTGCTTGTAATGTAATAGGGCTCCAAATGTACCTAGCATCTTGTTTCCAAAGACACGCCCATGTAGACACTTGCTAGGTGACAACATTTCTGCTAATATTTTAAAATAACATGAATAAATAACTAAATAATGTAATATAATATCTTATCATAGACATTTCTCACCCCCTGAAATATAGCTTCACTAATCAGGCTTGGCTTGGCAGAACAGCTTACACTGAAAGTCATGCTCAGTGACGCTGTAAAATGATTCCCAAAATGAAAAGAATATAAAAAAGTAAGATATATACACCAGCAGCAGCTTGAGCACATACAGCAGTTCTGAAATACATACCAGGCAGTAAAAAAAAAGGAAAATCACTCTTGCAACTCATGAAGCATATGTATGAAGTACCTATTCCATGTCTCTGGTGCAGTAATTGATATGGGGCTAATAGCAATCAGTTCCATATCTGGGTGTAAAGACTTGTTCCCCAGAAGGGATCCCTCTCATGTGGATGCTTGACCTCAACACCTGATAAGTTTAAATCAGATGTGAGGAAAATGCATGTAAGGTTAAATATACAGGCTAACCACCCTTTTTATATTATTAATGCACAATAAAAAAACAAATCAACATGTATCATGTGCAATAATGTTGGTTATTTGTTGGAAAAAGTATGAATAAATCCCAGGATCCAAAGGCCTGAGTTTTCCAATATGGTTAATGTTCCAACGGTTGAATATATTGATTAGAATTTCGGCTTGGTCGTGCTAGTGATCCCAATGCATATTTGGAAATTTCGTGTAAATCTGTCCCAGCTCTCAGGGAATAAAAGCTTGACAGAGCTACGTTTGGTAGAGAAACGGCTGTCGAGGCGTGGTGTTGCACTAGGGAGACGGGGCAAAATGGCTATCAGGCGGACCCAATAGACGTGACCTGGCTCTGTGGTTGGTAGGACTGAATACACGGTCTGTAAAGTTTTTCTTTTTTCATGCTAGAGCAAATTTTTCAGTATCCGGAATCGCATCGGCACAATATCCACACCTATGGTGTAGACCTTAATTAAACTGGTGTATGCAACACTGCGATTATATTTTTGCTAATTCAGTCGTTGGATTTAATGCAATATATTGCCTATGGGTACTAAATTCAATCAAACTCGAATTGTCCCATTCAGACATTACTGCCAGAGCATCGATGTAACCATCAAACTGGGCTTTCATTCTTGGAGAGCTGGGACAGATTTACACTAAACTTCAAAATATGCATTGGGGTCATTAGCCCGACCAAGCCAGAATTTGAATGGATATATTCAACTGTTGGAACATTAACCATCAGGGCCAGAACTATGGGTAGGCAGAAGAGACACATGCCTAGGGCGCACAAGTGATGGGGAGCTAGGCATGTACCTTCTTTGCTGCTTTCCCCTAGCTCAGACCCTTGTGTCTCTCTTCTCTGGCAGCTCCTCATGTCTCTTTAGCCCATGCCTGCGCTCTTCCGTGCATATGAGCTTGTGCTCTGGCTCGCCGGCAGCATCTATATTATACTCGGTGTGTGTGCGTGCCTCCGAGCGCTTGAGAAGGGGGAGACGTAGCTGGCCGGGTTGCCTAGGGTGCCTTGCCGGCTTGTCCCGGCACTGTTAACCATATTGGAAACTCATTGTTATCACGCCAACTTATGACCTTGTTTATTACAAGGCCTTTGGATCCCGGGATTTATCCATACTTTTGCCAACAAATAACCAACATTATGGCACATGATACATGTCAATTTGTTTTTTATTGTGCATTAATAATATAAAAAGGGTGGTTAGACTGTATATTTAACTTATATGCATTTCCTTCACATCTATATCTGAATGAGGTCAAGCATCCACATGAGAGGGATCCCTTCTCCCATATGCAATACCTCATGGTTTTAACTTGGCTTTAAATATTATGGCATGGTTGTGAATAAATATTGCCTTTTTATTTACATGTTTTGATTACTAATAGAGTTGTGTTATTTTTGGGCTATAGTTGGAGACTAAGTAAATTTTTTGTATATGTATTCCAAATAGGTTTGTTTGTGGACACTCCAATTATTATACGCGGTGTGTGTGTGCGTGTAGCCCTTAGTCATAACTTTTTGGTATACTTTGCTTAGTAGTTTTTTTTCTTAGTATATATATATATATATATATATATATATATATATATATATATATATATATATATATATATATATATATATATATATATATATATATATATATATATATATACAGTAGAACCCCCATTTTACATCCCCTGATGCAGGTAAAACTTAGTCCCTTTGTAAAATGTATAACTAAGCAATTGAATTCTTAATGAATCAGATGAAAATTAAGCGTAGGACTGGCCAGATATGGGATGACTTTGATGTAGTTGGCCATCTTAAATATATTGCAATATATGGACAAACAATCCCTGTTTTGTTTAAAGGGTAAGGCGTTTTTTAGTAGCAGTATGCACAAAATGTCGCTGTCTTAAATATATTGATAATGGGTTGAGTGCAGAGGACTCTTGTAGTTGACTATATGTATTTTGTGGTCACACCCTCATTGCACCCCCGCCTAATGGTTTTAAAAATTAGTGGTGAGCACAACTTTCCCTTGTTTGTTATAGTTATACAGGAGCAGTGACCAGCTCCATGTTGTAGCTCCCACCCCTCCCAGCTATAGTCAGGTGATCCCACTGGTGTCTAATAAAAGGGCAGCCAAGTTTGGGAGTTTTACTTTGAAAGCAGCTAGTAAGTTGCAGGTAAAACTTAGTCCCTTTGTAAAATGTATAACTAAGCAATTGAATTCTTAATGAATCAGATGAAAATTAAGCGTAGGACTGGCCAGATATGGGATGACTTTGACGTAGTTGGCCATCTTAAATATATTGCAATATATGGACAAACAATCCCTGTGTTGTTTAAAGGGTAAGGCATTTTTTAGTAGAAGTATGCACAAAATGTCGCTGTCTTAAATATATTGATAATGGGTTGAGTGCAGAGGACCTCTTGTAGTTGACTATATGTATTTTGTGGTCACACCCTCATTGCACCCCCGCCTAATGGTTTTAAAAATTAGTGGTGAGCACAACTTTCCCTTGTTTGTTATAGTTATACAGGAGCAGTGACCAGCTCCATGTTGTAGCTCCCACCCCTCCCAGCTATAGTCAGGTGATCCCACTGGTGTCTAATAAAAGGGCAGCCAAGTTTGGGAGTTTTACTTTGAAAGCAGCTAGTAAGTTGCAGGTAAAACTTAGTCCCTTTGTAAAATGTATAACTAAGCAATTGAATTCTTAATGAATCAGATGAAAATTAAGCGTAGGACTGGCCAGATATGGGATGACTTTGACGTAGTTGGCCATCTTAAATATATTGCAATATATGGACAAACAATCCCTGTGTTGTTTAAAGGGTAAGGCATTTTTTAGTAGCAGTATGCACAAAATGTCGCTGTCTTAAATATATTGATAATGGGTTGAGTGCAGAGGACCTCTTGTAGTTGACTATATATATATATATATATATATATATATATACATACAGGTACGGGATCTGTTATCCAGAATGCTCCAGATAATAGATATTTCCGTAATCTTGATTTTCATACCTTAAATCTACTGGAAGATCATGTAAACATGAAATAAAGCCAATAAGCTGTTTTTGCTTAATAAATATATATATATATTTATTCTGTGTCTATACATTAAGCATGATTTGATTTCTATATTTAATAATGAGCCCCAGCAACACAGTGTCACTTCTTATTAGGCAATTTTGTGTGCCCTTTTTAAAGGACATAAATAAATATCGTACCATGCTTAATGTATAGACCTTCTCTCTATTCAAACAGAAAGGATTAAATGAAATTGGCTCAAAGGAAAATGCTATAAATTATGCAATGCGTTTTCATTTGCATGAATGTAGATGTATTTACAGTCTGTATGGAGAATATAAAGAATTTATTTCTAGCAGTAAATTACTTAGAAGGGACAGCCCAAAAAATGAATGTGCAAAAGCCATTTATAAGGTTTTGGAAAATGGAGACTTCTTTAATATATCTTGATCTGACCACATATTAGGTGAGTTATGGGTTATGCTTGGGTGATATTTCTTGCAACAAAGAGTGGTGCAAAAAAGGGCAAATGCATTTATTAAGACATGCAGTGTAATAGTTAAAATGTACCCAGATCTGTATCTAGACTTGGTTCAATTAAAAAAATATTAAACAATAAGAGATACTACAGGTGTGGGACCTATTATCCAGAATGCTTGGGACCTGGGTTTTTCCGTAATTTGGATCTTCATACCTTAAGTCTACTTGAAAATTGTTAAATAAATCCAACAGGCTGGTTTTGCTTCCAATAAGGGTTAATTATATTTTAGTTTGGATCAAGTACAATCTACTCTTTTATTATTACAGAGAGAAAAAGGAAATCATTTTTTTAAGAATTTGGATTATTTGGATAAAATGGAGTCTATGGGATATGGCATTTCCATAATTTAGAGCTTTTTGGATAATGGATCCTATACCTGTACAAGAATCAATAGCATAGAATACACCATGACGCTATCAGTCTCATACATTTAAAGCCATATGCAACTGCTTTTCTATTAACATGGATTTTATTTATTTTGCGTTTTTAATTCATATAAAATTATAAAATATTGACCAGTTATTACAAAACAAAAGGATGAATGAAGCACTGTTTCTTTTAAACAGCACTTTCAAGGAAATAGCATTGTTAGTTGTCAGATCTCTATAACTGCTTTCCAACACATTATATACAGAATATAATATTTAATTAAATATTATACCATGGAATTAAATAAAACTAGCAGTCTTAGGAGGAAGCATAATGGATTGTTTTTTTATGTAGCAGTAGGTTTGTTATTGAATCTATAATTTAACTTAAGTCCAATGCTCAAAACACATGCAGTCTACAGAAAATTCTTTAATGGAAAGGAAAAGCAGAAACACAGACTATACTTCACTAAACACATGTATTGGGTCCAATTGGCTTGGAGGTCGGCTTGGCATTCCCTAGTGAGATAATATAAATGAGCCCCATGACTAAAGTCTATGCAGTTTTCTGTTTAAATTGTTTTTTTTTTAAGTGAATAACAGCTTTAATAAATGAGTATGCGCCACCATATAATTGCTGCTACCACTAGCAGCATTCCAATGATAGATTAAACAGCTCTAGGTTTGCTGTGGTCCTTTGTGTTTATTTGCATCCAGTTAAGGGAATTTAATCCTTGCTGTTCCTTGTAGTTCCTACACTCAAATTATCTTGGTTATACTGTATAGTGACTTCACTTTCTCGGTAACAAAAGTCAGCACCAAGGGCAATATAAAAGGTGTCCTTTTTCGATATAACCTGAGCTAATATCTATGGCTCATTGTGTATGATGCAATTTTAATGTTTAGGCATTAAACAAAGTACTTAATTATATTATGAATAAAGAATAGCTTATATTTGCATGTAAACTGTCTAAACACTATGGGATATCAGTGTTACATCTGTTACATCAGATTACTTTAGTCTTTTCATTTTGTGCACGTGTTAAAGAATTAAAATATATATACAGGTGTGGGATCTGTTATCCGGAAGCCCGTTATCCAGAAAACTCTGAATTACAGAAAGGCCATCTCCCATAAACTCCATTTTATCCAAATAATCCACATTTTTTAAAATGATTTCCTTTTTCTCTGTAATAATAAAACAGCAGTACCTTGTACTTGATCCAAACTGAGATAATTAATCCTTATAGGAAGCAAAAACAGCTTATTGGCTTTATTTCATGTTTACATGATCTTCCAGTAGACTTAAGGTATGAAAATCAAGATTACGGAAATATCTATTATCTGGAGCATTCTGGATAACAGATCCCGTACCTGTATGTGTGTGTGTGTGTATATATATATATATATATACAAAAATGCGTGTAGTCCGCACACCATGAAATGGAAATAACCTGGGTGCTAGTCCAAGTAAATAATGTGTAGCAAGCGTAGGATGACAGCACTCCAAGGATTTGACAAACAAAATATGGTATCAAAAATAGAATAGGTTTATTAGATCCGACGTTTCAGTTCCTCACAGGAACTTTCTTCAGGGAATACCATATATATATATATATAATACAAGAGTCCTCTGCACTCAACTCATTATCAATATATTTAAGACAGAGACATTTTGTGCATACTGCTACTGAAAAATGCCTTACCCTTTAAACAAAACAGGGATTGTTTGTCCATATATTGCAATATATTTAAGCTGGCCAACTACGTCAAAGTCATCCCATATCTGGCCAGTCCTATGCTCAATTTTATCTGATTCATTAAGAATTCTATTGCTTCATTATATATTTTACAAAGGGACTAAGTTTTACCTGCAACTTACTTGCTGCTTTCAAAGTAAAACTCCCAAACTTGGCTGCCCTTTTATTAGACACCAGTGGGATCACCTGACTATAGCTGGGAAGGGTGGGAGCTACAACATGGAGCTGGTCACTGCTCCTGTATAACTATAACAAACAAGGGAAAGTTGTGCTCACCACTATTTTTTTAAACCATTAGGCAATGAGGCTGTGACCACAAAATACATATAGTCAAATACAAGAGTCCTCTGCACTCAACCCATTATCAATATATTTAAGACAGAGACATTTTGTGCATACTGCTACTGAAAAATGCCTTACTCTTTAAACAACATAACTTCATAACATCCAACTAGATCCTTATATCAAACGTCTTTCACTACAGATAATATTCATGTACAGTCCTTCGCATTAACCACAATTACAACATAACAATCACAGGAATAAATGAAGATCAAAGTCTCAGTTTAATCCCTGCGTAGTTAGAGTGCCTAACCTTTCTATCCACTTCACTACAGCCCTTTTTAATGCCAAAACATGATCGTCTCCTCTCTTTAGTGGTGGAATATACTGAATAACTGTAAACTTCTAAAAGTCATCTGATGTATGGCCATGATCCAAACAGTGTCTTGACACTGGAAGAGATCTATTACCTGTATTTATAGTTGATCTATGTTGGGAAAACCTATCTCTTACCTTTTGAGTGGTTTCCCCAACATAGACCAAATTACAGGGACAAATTAACATATATACTGCAAAATTAGTTTCACATTTATTGTAACCTCTGAACTTAAGCCTCTTGTTTGTATGTGGATGATCAAATTCCATCCTATAAGTGCATATCGACATTGAGCACACCCTTTGCATTTATACATACCTTCCTAGGACCCCAGAAGGCAAACTTTCGGGGGGGGGAGGGGTGAATCTCTGCATGTACTAACCTACTGCCAATAGTCACACCTCTTCGGTATGACATCATAAGACCTTGTTGAAACACCAGAATAGAAGGATATGCTTCTCTTAATAAATGCCAATGTTTATCCAATATAGATTTAAATTTAGAACTATACTGTGTAATATATATTTTCTTCTGTCATTACGATATTTTGACTGTCTAATTAGAGTCCTACCACTCACCATCTGTTTATTTCTCTGAATCACTGCACTTGTTCAAGGGCTATCAGATTATTTGTAATTCTACTTACTCGCGTAAATTGACTGATTGGAATTTACCTCTTGACCGAAGGAGGGTTAAAGCTATCAAATGAAACCAGTTGATTGTGATCTGTGGGTTTAGTATAAATCCAAGTTCCAAACCCTTGGAGCCCATGGCCTGCAAGTAATATTTGTCCTGAAATGTAAAATAGTTTCTATGTAATAGGGAAGCTCAACATCTCCATGAAAAGTATCACAATATAAATGACTTTGCCTTAGAATAATCTGTGCTGCTTTTAAACCATCTGAATGAGGAATTGATGTATATAGGCTGGCCACATCAAATATATATATATATATATATATATATATATATATATATATATATATATATATATATAAATAAACACACAGGTATGGGACCTGTTATCCAGAAAGCTTGCTACCTGGGGTTTTCCCGATAAGGGATCTATCTGTAATTTGGATCTCCATACTCCAAACATTAAGGGGCACATTTATTTAGGGTCGAATATCGACGGTTAATTAACCCTCGATATTCGACTGTCAAAGTAAAATCCTTCGAATATCGAAGTCGAAGGATGTGGCGCTATTCGTTTGATCGAAAGATCGAAGGAATAATTGTTCGATCGAACGATTAAATCCTTCGAATCAAACGATTCGAAGGATTTTAATCCATCGATCGAACGATTTTGAAATTGGCTAGAAAGCCTATGGGGACCTTCCCCATAGGCTAAGATTGATGCTCGGTAGGTTTTAGGTGGCGAAGCAGGTGGTCGAAGTTTTTTTTTAAAGAGACAGTACTTCAACTATCGAATGTCGAATAGTCGAACGATTTTTAGTTTGAATCGTTCGATTCGAAGTCGAAGGTCGAAGTAGCCAATTCGATGGTCGAAGTAGCCAAAAAAATACTTCGAAATTCGAAGTATTTTTTATTCTATTCCTTCACTCGAGCTAAGTAAATGTGCCCCTAAATAAACCCAATGGGATTGTTTTGCCTCCAGTAAGTGTTAATTATATCTTAGTTGGGAACAAGTACAAGGTACTGTTTAATTATTAAGGAATTAAGGTACTGTTTAATTATTACTGCTCTCTTATTCCTCTTTGTGGAAGAGATCTCCCCCTCTATACTATATATATACTATATATACTATACTCCAGGCTATTGCTTTAATAGTGAACTCGGGTGCCGCCAGGACTTACCACATGAGAATCCAATAACTCCCACAGGGCAGGCAAAGGTGCCAAATGTATTCTCTGGGGAAGGAGCTGGTAAGGAAGGAGCTGGACGTAGTTAGAGAAGCTGGGTCAGAATCAGATAACAGGAGCATAATCATGAGGCAAACTCAAGGCCAGGAACAGGACAGGGTCAGAACCAGGAAGTCACACAGGGGACAGGAGCAGTAACACAAAGCAGTATTTGTACTGTAGCACCTAGGAACAAGCACACTTGACCTATAATGGGAAGTGAGTCAGTGCAAAGCAGGGGGTTTTATAGCCAGACTAATGGCTTAGGGTAGAACTACATGGGCTATTTCGGTCTAATCCGAAGCCACGCGATGAAACGCTGGTGTCAAGTCGGATGCGATAAAGATAAGGTTAGTTGTAGGAATGTCGGATGTAGTCGCAGCGTGCATCCAACACAACACGACTGTCGGATGCAGACACTGTCAGATGCACGCTGCGACTTCATCCGACATTTCTATTTCTTACCTTATTTCTGGCGCATCTGACTTGACGCCAGGGTTTCGTCGCATAGCGTCGGATTGGACCTAAATTGCCTGTGTAATTCTACCCTTTCACTGATCACCGGTGTCCAGATTAGTAACAGGTTTAACAAGTCATGTCTGCTTGCAAATACAGGGATAGCAGTGAACCAGAACCTTAGCTGCCTGCTCATATAGAGTAGAGGTAATGCAGACAACACCAGGTCAATGGTTTAACTCCAGGCAAGATATTGCACCCTATATAGAGGATGATGATAATAATATTCAGTTATCTACTTTTAAGGTATTACTTCCTCTCATTGCATCTTTGAAATCAGCTACTGGTATAGCATATATTATTCAGTTTGCTTGGGACCTCAGGTTTTCTAGATAAGGAATCATTCCATAATTTGGATCAACATACCTTAAAGGATGGTTCACCTTTAAGTTAACTTTAGTATGTTATAGAATGGCCAATTCTAAGCAACTTTTAAACTGGACTTCATTATTTATTTATTTTTTAAGTTTTTAAATTCTTCTAAATGGGGGTCACTGACCCCATCTAAA